>NC_081534.1:20182768-20305268 GCF_030273125.1 Centropristis striata | reverse complement strand
GACTAACCTTTTTGTGGCACAAAAATACAGCTCTAAAGCCCCGCTAAGGGCCCATTACAGCTGCAAATTTATTTTTACCCAACAAATGTTTTAAAGCAAAAAACACCATACTGATGGTGTAGACTTCTATTAGTTTATAAAGAAAACAAGGGGTAAGGTTACTAAGTCACTAAAATCAAATTGGTTTATCCTCTTAGAGCAGCAACTGTATTTTAATTACATAATTTCTAGCATGCCCTGCAAGCTGAAAACACACTACCCTTTTTTTTCCCTTTCACCTCTGTATCAGCTTCATGTGCATGTCCACTACTATTCTCACCTGAGCTATGGCTCAACAGGTAATATCTTTTTTTTTTTTTACCTTTGTCCAATCTATGACAAGATTGTGGGCTCAGGATATTTCTGGACCTCAACAACTAGTCTCTCCTCATCCAGTTTTCAGCACACATGAGAAAGAGCAACAGCAAGGGGGATGCGAGGAAGTCAAGCTGCCATGAGAGCAGAAAAGAAGAGCTGCAGCAAGAGCCAGGATGTACAAGCAGGGAGCGGGTGGTAGAAAAGGTAGGCTGGAAATAGGACAGTGGTGTGAAGTGTCGCAGGTAGGCGTTTCTACCAGTGCCGGTGTGCCTAGCTACTGCCAGTGTGAGGGTTTTACCTGGAACATTATAGGAGCAGTTGATTTGATGCGCACCATTAGACAGCAGTGTGTTTTCACCTTAAGGGTTAATCCTCATGGCAACATCAATGTGCTCAATACATCTTATGGCAATCTGACCACTCACTTCATATTTGACAACATTTTGATCTCTGACAAAAGTTCACCAAGATTTTAGAAAACACCCTCTGGAGACCACGAATATTTATACCACATTTCTGAGAAGCCCTGCCAACTGCCATAGTTGTAGAGATATATTACTTTGTGAAAAAAGTAAACATTGTTGCCATCCTTATGGAGCCAAAAAAAAAAGAGGGTTAGTAAGGCAGATGAAGATTGCAGGTGGAGGGTGATGAAGGAGCAGATGGCTGTGTAGGTTTTCAATTTTGGAGTGAAAGAATGATTATAAATTGTTGCATTTTTTCCAGGGTGAAGGAGTGTGAGATATTGTCTTTCTGACCAATGCTCCCAAGTCCTAAGAATGGGAGGACGTCTCTTTCAGCCCAATTTGTTATCATAGTGTGAATAATTGGATTATTTGCTCATGAATACACAACTGGTTTTACCAACCTTGCTGCCAACATATGATGCAACCTATAGATTCCTTATGGGACCTGAGGAAGCATGTCAATCTGGTTTAAACATAATTCATTTTTGATCGTTTAAATTTCCATATAGAAACACTTTGTCTATATGGAAAGTCTTATAACATTTGAAGAAATGAGATTTACCACTGGGCCTACAGTTCATGTGTGAAAACTTGGACTGAGAGACTTTGGGTCTTGGGGCAGAGACTGGGCCTTTTCAAATACACATCTATATAGTTTGTCACTTTTGAAGTCTGTATTGACTGTCCCATTGTGGGATTTCATTTTATGGCACCTCTGCTTAGACTGATTGTGCTAAGACCCAGAACGTAGGAGAAAGACCCAATGCCCTCAAATCCTTTGACATAAAAATGATCTTGTGTCCACTTTGAAACTTAACTTAAATAAAAACTGCTGTTCTTGTGCATGGGCCTAACAAATGGATCATGAATTTTAGCAGCTTTAGCATCATTTTTTTCCCTTAATTTTTTCCAATTCATAACCAGCAGATTTGGAGAAAAAATCCTGGTGATCCCCACCTGACTACAGACAAAGTATTTTAGCAGTGTGTACACAAATGTGTCCTGGGCTGCACTAGTCTGAATCACTGGATGTTGGTGTACGGCTGCCATTAGTCCAACTCTCACACACCATTTTCCCTCCAGTCGCTGTGTACTGGGCTTAGCACCACCCAAGACGATTGATATAGGTTTTAAATAAATCCAAAAAAAACATAAACATAAAACATTTTTAAAAAATTGAGTAGCACAAGACTGTGATATTACCATCTGTAATAAATGCACATTTAGGAGCTTAAAATTATGAAAATATAAATAAACTGCAGCTGAAACATTTTGTTGTGTCTCTACAAGTTAGGATCTGATTTATCTTAGGATCTGATGTTTTGTTCCGCTTTATCCTCCACATCAATATTCATAAAGGTAAAGTGGAACTCACGGCCATGCTCCCCACTTCTGAGGCGCTGTCAATGGGATTTCCTTACTTTGTTGCCAACATATGATGCAACCTATAGATTCCTTATGGGAAAGTAGGAAAAAGACCCAATGCCCTCAAATCCTTTGACAGAAAAATTATCTTGTGTCCACTTTGAAACTTAACTTAAATAAAAACTGCTGTTCTTGTGCATGGGCCAAACAAATGGATCATGGATTTTAGCAGCTCATGAAAATCCTGCTGTGAGAATTAGAAAAGGCTGGACATGCTGCCCTCCTGTGTTGGAACACAGTCATAGCTTGAAGGACGAATAGGCTTTTTTTACATTCTAAGAAGGCAGTAGAGGGTTCTAGCCAAAAGATGGCAACAAACACACACAAGCAAAAGCTAAGATGCCAGTCAGCAGCCCAAAATGTCTCAGAAGTAAACATATGGTTTTCATTTTCATCAAATATCTTTAAGTTTTCATTGTATCCACAGACCATTACACTTTCAGTTAATCAGAAAAAACATTTAGTGCACATGAACATTTGGCCCTCAGCTAGAGGGGCTGTTCCTCCTCTGGGACCCTGCAGTAGAAAGCCTGTCCCACCTCATTACCCACAGCCAGGGAGGTCAGCTGAGGGAGGTTAAGAGCACTCCCCTGTAAGAGGATAAACAACTGACCTCGCCAATGTCTTTTGTGTTACGTTTGATCAGATCCCATGCTGCAGAGATACGGAGAAGACGCTGTTTTATTCCACAGGGCCCTTAAATTTACCACCCAAGTACAGAGCTGAAACAAGGTCCCAGGAAGGGGTCCACCCATGTTGTACCACATCAAAGCACTATGTGGATTTTATGTGAAAATACCCAACCAGAAAAAAACAAGAGAATAATGGTTGCACTTTAAAAGGAACCATACACACCATATTGCGAGGCTGTGATGTTTGTTACCTGGCATACAGTACCTTCTAGAACAATAGGTCAATCAGACTCTCTGAACTATGTCTGTAATTGTGTAACAAAGCAATGTCATTTATTTTACATCTCTGTACTTAACATCCTTTAAAGAGTATCTTCGCAAAAAAAAAAACTTTTTTGACCAGCAAACTAGAATAAAACAATACTAGCGATCTTGTCAACATTTAATCAAATACAGTATCTGCAGGCAGATGTATTTACTTCAAAATATTAGTCTTCCACCAAAAATATAAATCAAGCAAAAGTTAAATTGCTTGTGTGTACAAGAGAAACGGTCCTAAGAAACGTCACTATTGAAGAAAAGTTATATGCTCAGTATAAAGGTCAGTTGGTGAAGACATAGCCCATCACTTTGAGATAATGATCTGCTCTCTTTGTAAAATGTCACTGACAGGGATCAGAGTATGAGCGGGAAAGTTAGTCATGGAGTTAAGGCCTATAGTGTTAATTCTGCAAGTGGTGTTTTCCATTTGCTATTTTTCAATTTTGTGTAGCTTTTGCATTGTTAGAAATGTTGCTTTGAACTGTGGCTGGAGTCCTCTTTTTCTAAGCAAATTAATTACATGGCTAGTTAATGTAACTTTCACAGACGCTGGTAGAGAGACAATGTCTGAGCTTGAGGAAAGATTTTTTTTCTGTGCCAGTAAACAAAACACATGGGCCTGTGGACAACTGTTAATTATTTAGCTCCACTAGATATTTGGACCAGATGAACATTGTTAACTTTACCACGATAAACAGCAGGGCTATATATATTCTGATACATATATATTCCACGTGCACATTTCATAGTAGAGCTGTTTCCAACAGTTACAACACAGGTACCCACACAGTGATTATTTTGAAGGGGCTTAAATGTGCTTTTAGTCATGGTTAAAGCTCGAGCAGACTTTCTCTCTTTCCAGCAGAGACACAAAGAGTCTGACAGCAGGTACCATGGCAACACACGTCACTATCTATATAGTGAGCTGTGGTCAGTCACTGTCCTCTCACTGACTACGTAGCCATGAGGCCACTCCTCATACCTCATACAGAGGCATTTTCTAATCTTCAAAACACTATCCATCACTTTTCCAGTGAGTAACTGAAGATAGTATGGCAGGCTTTTCGCACCACAATTTTGTATAAAAATGTTTGCTTTGAGACATGAACATATACTTTGATAATGATTAAGATTTGCACGGACAATGAAACAGTGAGCAGTGAATTTGTCCTCTGCATTTAACTCATCCTTTACACACCAGTGAACACATCATGCTAGGAGCAGTGGGCAGCACATTACCGCAGCCGGGGAGCAGTGGGGTGGTTCGGTGCCTTGCTCAAGGGCACTTCAACCTGTGACCTCTTTCAAAAGCCTGATTCCTTAACCCTCTGTCCATCGTTGTAGGAATGTCCTTCTTTTAAGAATACCCCAACCTGAAGCGTGGCTTGACTGTAATGTGAAAACCAGTGTGCCTTCAGAGACAAAACCAGGGGCCGGATTCACAAAGCATTCTTAAGAAAAAAATGCTTCTCAAGTGTCACTTTTTTCTTAACTTTGCTCTTGAGACAAAATTTAAGAAGATTTGGTATTCATGAAGAAATTCTTATCTTTTCTTAATTTCTTTTCTTAACTTTCTTCTTCAGTTTTTGAAGTTCACAACTTTAAGAGAAGCCCTTACCAGCCTTGAAACAGCTACAGTGAAGAGATACATCTTGATTGACTTGAACACATTTTTATGATAATTATTTGATTTCTTTAATATTTAGCGTAGCCCTACCATAGACTGTATATAAATAATGGACGTAGTCACCGTGACGTCACCCATTGGTTTGTGGACTGCCCGTTGGAAGCCTCGAGTTCAGCGTTACACTCGTCGCCATCTTGCGTCGCCATCATGTTTCCGATACGCGGAGCAGACCATAATTGGACTGTGGCGGAGCGCGAGGGATCTGACGACACTGACTACACGCATCTCTACACCGCCAGCCCGACTGAGAGAAGCTGCTGCTAATTCATGTTAGCATTAACTGGAGCATTAACTGGGATGTTAGTTTTGGCTAGTAAAAAAACAAAAACAAAATGTATCTTTCTTACCTCAGAAAACTGAGCAGCGACTCCTTGAAGTGTCTGTTAGTCCAACCAAACGCTGAACAAGACATTTTACTGAACAAAACTTTCAAATAAACTGTCATTAAGTGAAAATATAGTGTGAAAGGGTCAAAGTTATGAGACCAAACCGCTAAACGTCCTCTTTTCTATCTATATAACGTTATATATAACTTTATTGACACGTTGCCGTGGATACGCTCTGCTTCTCTCCTGATGACGGCTCTCCTTGTCAGTGACCTGTCAATCAAAGCTAGAAACGCCCCAAATCATACGATTCTTTATCTTCTATTTTCTTCTAAATGGAGCCATTATTAGAACTATTGACATCAAATTGTCTTGAAGAAGATTTTTTACTAGCGATTGAGACCATAATGTTGTCCCTGAAAAATTTTTCTGAGGTAATAAATCAAGTGAGAAGTTTTCAAATTTAGCACTGAAATGAATGGGCAGATTTCTTTTGCAGCCAAACTTAGCACCCCCTATTGGAATTTTCGGTGAATTGCAGGCTTTATGCACTTCCTGGTGGCTTCCATGCTCAGGCACGGAGATTGCCGCCTGAGCCCTACACAATGTGATAACAAGTTTAGTTAATTGAAGTTGGTCAGTGTAGCTTTCTGTGAATGTGTCACATGAAGTTTATTCTGGCAGTTGACATATAATTGAAATGTCCTTTCAATAGGGATGGGTACCTTTCACATTTGAACCGATACGGTACCGATACCCGGTACCTGCGAATCGGTACGGGTACTCAACGGTACCAATTTTCGGTACTTTTGCGTTTGTTTATGTGGTAATAAATGTTAATTTGTTTAATAATAAAATGTAAATTTTTCACTTCAACATATTTATTTCTCAAAATATAAACTTTAAAAAATATATCAAAACAATATAACATCCAGGATGAGCAGTGCTTTATTGTTGAGTGAACGTGCATTTTGTAACATGAAGGTTGCAGTGTTATCAAAGGATGCTGGAACAGAGGTTGGGAGGTGGATGATGAAAAAAAAAAAAAAAGGTTGCAAGCGCACGTGTGATTTGTTGTGATGACGTAGTAGCTGTGCGGCGCAGCACCGGTCAGACAGTATTGTGGGCATAGCATGGTTGGAATAAACAAAGTTGAGTCGGGCTGCTCTGTGCACATATCGAGGATGACGCAGGAGTCCGAGGGATTTAATTTCAGCGAGGCAGTTTGGAGTAAAGTGGCAGGTAATATTCCTGAGTTGAGGAGTGAGAGTATTAGCGGAGGATCAGAGATGCAGCAGCTAGCTGCTAGCTGTTAATGACTGGTCTACAAAAGAATGGAGAGAGCAAATGGAGTAAGGAAGGTCCAATCTGGAGGCAGACGAAGGCCAAGCCCGGGTAGAGACATTGGAGAGATAGCAGCTGGCGGCTAGCAGGCCTAGAGCCGGGCTGTTTGTCTCTGCGCCGGGTTGGAAGAGGGCAGCAGCTAGTGGCCCCGGTGAGCAGACTGGACCAGACGAGGAGGTAAATAAAAAAATAGTGCGATCGTCAGCTCACTTGTAAATCAAAGACGTCAAATGAAAACGGGTTGAAATCAATGATCAGTTTAAAGTTAACGCCGTTTAGGTACCGAAACATGGTACCGTTTGATTTTACATGAATCGGTATTCGGTAGTACCGACGGAATTCGGTCGGTACCTATAAAAGTACCAAATTCGGTACCCATCCCTACCTTTCAGTCTGTGTGACATGTAGGCCTATTCCTAGATTACACTACAATGTCACTACAAAATCACAGAAGCAGTTAATGTATTTGATACTACTTAATTAATGATCTAGTGATGGGGTACACCCTGGACAGGTCGCCAGACTATCACAGGGCTGCCACACAGATAGACAATCACGCTCTCATTCACACCTATGGGCAATTTAGAGTCACCAATTAAACCTAAAGGAAGCCGGAGTACCCGGTGAGAACCCACGCTGACACGGGGAGAACATGCAAACCCCACACAGAAGAGCCGCAGGCGGGAGACGAACCAGCGACCCTCTAGCTGTGAGGTGAGAGTGCTAATCACCACACCACCGTGTAGCCCCCTAAGACACATGACAATTCTTAACAAAAATATGGTGAATAGCATTTAAGAACATTCTTAGGGACACCTTTTTTTTTCTTAAGAATTTTTTTAAGTTTTATCTTAAGAACACTTTTGTGAATCCGGCCCCTGGTCTTTGCAGGTTGTTATGACACTTTGTACAACTTCTTATGAAGCATACTGAACCTTTAACAAGTTGCAAAACTTCACACTGGAAAAACTGCAAATTAAACTATTGTCAATGGTACAACACGATCATTACTGTATCATTCCTGTAAATGTCAAGTCCTAAAAGGCTCAAATTATAATAATACATGTATTACTGTACTGCTTTTTTTACTCTGTTATTACTGTATAAATGATACTTTATTTTATTTTATTTTTATATAAAATATAGATAACCTGCAGGAATAGGTGTTAAGTTTCACAAAGATTTAAATATTTCAATATGAAACTCTAAATGGGCCATTGAGAGACTCTGAACAGTGCTTAAACAGAAAGTGAGAGATTTTCTAGATCCATTGACTGCTTATGAGGAAACAGATAGTAAACCCTGATCTGTTGATGAGAGACTGAACCTCTGTCTCTTCTATGCTCCATATTGTCCTGCATAACTGTCCAAAATTTCAGAATGTATGTTTTCCCAAGGAGCACTTACACATGCACATGTTAAGTTAACCCTGCTTGATTTTGTAAAGAGTTTCACGGCTATAGTTTAATTGGTTGGGGGGACTCTAGCTCTGACACAGCCTCAGTGTAACCTCCAAAAGACAACTTCTTATTTGCATAAATGCTGCCAGGTCATCTCTGTCTGGCATGAGGCTGAGATTATAGTCAGGCTGATACTTATGTGATCAATCTCCAAGTCTCACAGAGAAGAGCATATTTGAAACTCCGCTTGGGCCATCACCAGTGCTTACTGCTGACTACTTACTACTGCTTTTGTGCGCAGTTAAGCGAAACGTCCCTCTGTAGGCTCTGGCTGTGAATGTAGGACTGAAGTGCCCTAAGGGGCCACAGGCCTGTGGTTGGGCACCAGGCCTGAACAACTGGAAAGCTGCCCAGCATCAGAGAGAGAACCACAACCGGCAGCAGCTCAATCTCTCTCACACATCAAAAGAGTCTAACAGGATACACAGTGCAGTTGCAGTGCAAATTAGGGCCAAGCACGGCAGCGTTTCACAAACAGCCACACCAAATGTGATGAGGGGACAGAATGCAGAGGAACGTTTCATCGCCCTACTAATGAGTAAGGAAGATAAAGGCAATCAAAACAAATATACAAAACTATACATTTATCCATTTCCTCATTATACTTAATGAGCATCAAGCTCTGTACATATAAAGCACAAAGAGATGCTCTCTAAAGGGAAGCTATAATCTCAAGTGTTTTCTCTTTACAAGGCATCCAGAAAAGCTGTGTTTCCCAGCACCTGAACCACGTGGAAAACAGTGGCTGGGCCATTTTGTCTGTGGACTTTCCATTTTTAGCAGACTGACCGCAAATTGCTGCATCATGTCCCTCATTGTGCACACTTTTTCTTTATGTCTTTGGTCTGTGACAAAGGAGGAGGATACTGAAATGATAACACAAAATCTTGGCCAAAGGGGACATTTTAAGTCTATACAATCACAGTTCTATATATATACAAAATATGACATTCTCATTTATATAGACTAGGTGTATTACACATCTATAACAATACGTCTTTCTGATCTCTGATCTAGCACTTGGAAAGACCTCAAAATGTCTAAATATTAGTAACTGAAAAGTTCCGCTTTGCAATTCAGAAAAATCAGGCCTTACCCAACTCAACATGCCGCTCAACTCTTGACACAAGCTGTCGTCATCTCAAAACTTGACTACTGCAACGCCCTCCTGACGGGCCTGCCAGACTGCACAGTAAAACCCCTTCAGATGATCCAGAACGCGGCGGCGCGCCTGGTCTACAACCAGCCAAAACGGTCACATGTCACACCGCTGCTCATCGAGCTCCACTGGCTACCTGTTGCAGCCCGCATCAAATTCAAATCTCTAATGCTCACCTACAAAGTTGTCTTCGGTACTGCACCCAGCTACTTGAACGTCCTAATTCAGGCATATGCTACCTCACGGCCGTTGCGCTTTTCCAATGAACGGCGCCTGGCTCTGCCACCCGTTCGTCCAAAGCAATCCAAACTCTTTGCATGTATTGTTCCCTGTTGGTGGAACACACTACCAGTTCCTACCAGAGCAGGGGCGTCCCTCTCTACCTTTAAAAAACTCCTGAAGACCCAGCTCTTCAGAGAGCATTTTCTCTCCTAGCACCACATGACAATTCTACTCCTTAAAGAATTGTCACTAGCACTTATTGTGGCATATTCTAATATTCTAACTGCTACTGTCAAAAGGAAATACTGCTGTTAATCACAGACAATAATGTGATTAATCACGATTAAAAAAGTGTTGCCCAGCACTAGTTATTGTTGGCAGTTAATGTTGCTGGCTCTGGCTGATGAAGATAATCTTGTTTTTTAAACATGCCTACAGAGCTCAGGGCTGTCAGTGACACCAAAACTATCAGGATCATTAATGTATCTGATATGGGCATCATTCAGATTTATGGACCTAAGTTTGCTATACAATATTTCTTTACCAGACTCAATGAAATGCAGCTCTGTGGTCTCTGTTGTAATGCATTGGGAGTCTCATCTTGATAAGATGATACTAAGAGACACTTAAATGTGTCTTAGTACCACCTTAATAAGCGACTCCTAAAACTTTGATTAGTGACATATTTTATCTTAAGGGTTTTCCAATTCAAAGGTTGTCTTCCATGTGAAGAAATGCTACTGGAGCAGATAAAAAGGCGACATAAAAAACAAAGGCAGCTGAGAAAAAAGGGACAGTGGTTTTTGGACATCCGTGTGCAGATCAATGTGGGGGACAGTGACGCCAGTCACACAGTCACTCTCCCCTCAGAGCAAACGTGAGGGACGCTGCAATCTGTCATTACACCAAACCACAGCTATATTTAGCCAGAGCTATCTTAAGAAAGCTGTGAGGATTCATACTTCCAAGGTCTGATTTCAGGAGGATCACATCTTCAATTATGAATCTTCCTAAACATTATGCATTCACTGCACCTTAATATGTGCCTTCTGGCTGCAGAAGCGTCTAGAATACGTAGAAATAAATCACTGACTAAACATTTTTCTTGTACATTACAAATAAAAGTGAAATTACCCTATAACTTACTTAAATATATCAATCTAGGCTAAATCTTGCCATCCCACAGAGGAATAAAAGCACAGAAAGCAAAATGGGGAAAACCCTGAGCAAGTCTGGCCAAGTTCCTTTTAATCATAGGGGGTTTATAGCATGAATGATCCTCCCCTCTCAAGGTGCAATCTTTGTAAACAATAGCTTCAGGCTACCATGAGAATACTGGGAGTCATCTTCATACAGAATCCCAATACATGTGGAAACAAGAAATATTATATTTCTACATCCTGTTGAAATATAACGCCTTCTTTATTTTTCCTGTCTTATCATTTCTTTGTCTTATTTGTCATTGTGTGAGTCAGCAATATTTTTGGAGAAATGGCTTCCTGAAGCTCTGTGAAAAATACTCAACAAACACATCCATATCCAGTCCAGAAGTACAGTTTGTAGCTTTTTTATGGCCATAGTAACCACATCTCTTTTTGTGACGTAGCACACTGCTGCAAACTGGGCTTGCTGTGGGCTGTATGATGAATGGAAGGAGTGCTCTCACATGCTGCATGTGGAGTTTCTTATAAAAACTTTTTTTTTTCAGGAAACTTCCTCTTCATCCATTCTCGTCTGCTTATCCAGGGCTGGGTCGCAGGGGCAGCAGGCTAAGCAGGGCATTCCAGGCGTCCCTCTCCCCAGCCACAACGTCCAGCTCCTCCTGGGGGACCCCGAGGCGATATTATCCCTCCACCATGTTCTGGGTCTTCCCCGGGGCCTCCTACCAGTTGGATGTGCCCAGAACACCTCTAATGGGAGGCGCCCGGGAGGCATCCTTACCAGTTGCCCAAACCGCCATCCTACTGAAGAAACTCATTTCGGCCGCTTGTATCCGCGATCTTGTTCTTTCGGTCACTACCCAAAGCTCATGACCATAGGTGAGGGTTAGAACATAGATGGACCGGTAAATCAAGAGCTTTGCCTTCCGGCTCAGCTCCTTCTTCACCATGACGGTCCAGTACAACGCCCGCATCACTGCTGCCGCTGCACCAAACCGCCTGTCCGTCTCAGGCTCAGTTCTACCCTCACTTGTGAACAAGACCCTGAGATACTTGAACTCCTTCTCTTGAGGCAGTACCTCTCTCCCCACCCAGAGGGGGCAGTCCACCGTTTTCCGGCAGAGAACCATGGCCTCAGACTTGGTGGTGCTGACTCTCATCCCAACTGCTTCACACTCGGCTGCAAACCTCCCAGTGAGTGCTGGAGTTTATATTCCAGCATAGATCAAATTGGATAGTAAGACACAGCTAATATGATGGCATCCTGTTGGATTCTCCAGCTCCTATTCTCTTAAATGTCAGGACTGTCAAGAAGATTGGTCCACAACACCCATTTAGCTCATCAAATTTCACCATACTTTCCACATGTGATCCACTGATCAACTCCACTGAAATGAATTGGTTTCCGTCTTAAATGTCATTGTTATAAATGCTGGTGTGAGCGAGCCTTTTGTGGGCCCTGTCACAGGTAGAGAAAGGAAGAAAAGTCAAGGAGAATGCTGCCTTGAGATTATTCACTTGCTCTCATCTTGTTCTGAAACCATAAGCATCCTTACAGTGCAATGCAATGTTTTTTATGTTGCCAGGATCTGGTTCCACATGGCAACTACCTCATAAACTCATTGTGTTGTTAACAGCCACAAAACTGAGGCGGGCTATTAAAGGCTAATTAAACTGACTACAACTACAGTTGTCAAAGAAAATAAGCCACTTAAGACATCCTTTGGTGTTACTGTATACTTCAGTCTAAGACATGATGACAAGTCTCTAACAATGAGTGGGATTCCCTCTGTTGTTATCTGATGAAATAATGTCTAACGAAAATATTTTATTCAGTTCAGGCATCATGTCCCTCTCTGCAACCCTATACTGTAGTCTTTACACCATCTCCACAAACAGGCCAATCACATTTCTCAAGTGAAGTGACAATAATGTTGCTTGGCCCTGAAGAGTGAAACCTGCAGATAAATGTCTCCCCAATCATATGATTAATTAAGGCTGCAGTCAGATCAGTCTATCCCTGTGTGTAATACAACACTATCATCCATACTCCACAGGGCACATCCAATGTAACCCAACCTACCAGTTCATTACTGTGGACTGTGTTTATTTATTTGATACTGCACATAATGTGCTCAAACTGTTATTGTTGCATGCAAAACAAAAATTTAGCTTATCTGAGGGCAAACATAGACCAGATCAAAGCTCAAGCATTGCCACAACGTCATTTAGCAAGTCAGACATAACAGTGTACATCCCCACCCTGATGTGTGACGTCTCACCATGGAACATATGTATACATTTGTTCCAAAGCTGTAAGGGAATGACAAAGGGACTTGAATACCAAACAGATCATTTGATACATGAAAATAGGTTGACAATGATCCTAACAGAGAAGAAGTGGCATTTAAATCTCACTTGTGGATTTGTGGTGTTTACATTCAGCCCTGTCCTCAGAGACAGAAGGCAGAGACAGGAGGGGTGAAGGTAAATGTTGCCTTTCCTGAACACTATTGTAAACACACAAACATCTAAAATTCCGTCATGTCTCACCATTCATCCAACTGATGAATGATTTGCAAAGCTCGCATGATTAAGCTGCTCTACTTTCGCTTGACACGTCTCACTGGCCTAAGGCCTAAAAGGGTTGATCCACCCAAATGACAAAGAACACATTTTCTTACTTACCTCTGCTGGTATCTAGTCAAGGTGATAATAACCAAGCTGATAATCAAGCTTTAGTTCATTTTGCCCACATATACTACATGTCTTCAGCATTGCTGTTCCCACCATAAAACAATGGAATTTCATTTGGGGAACCCAAAACATTCAAGAGCAGCATTTTCTTCCAAAAACAGTGTCACTATTACTCTGGACAACCCACAAACCTATAACTGAGCAACTTTCATCGAACGACTTTCTACTAAAGAAACAGTTATATAAAAACATTCTGCTGATTGCATCACCCAATCCCACAAACTCCAGAAAAGCCAATGCAATTCCAGCACCTCAATTAAACATTTAAGTGGATTTAGCTGGTTAACAGATTTAATGCAAAAAGCTTAATATAATTTTTCTTTACTCGCTGTCAACAACTGTGGAAATGAGAAATGACAGTGCATTGAAGAGAAAGTGACATAAAGGAACTGGAAGGTGCCCAAATATCTCAGATCACTCACATAATATATGGCAATCATTTATGACTCATGTTCAGCATTAAGAGAAACTTTATGTGATTTTAAAGCCATTGGTGTGAGCACATAAAATGTAAACAAAGACATCAAATTAACTCAACTTGCCACTTTCTAGACTATTTTAGGTGAAAGGCTTGTGGCGTGGATGACTTAATCATCTAACTTAAACCTTTATGAAGCTGTAAAAACATGGTTACAGTTGCTATGTAGACATACAATTGGCACTTGTGCCTGCTACCTTCTTGACAAGGTCAAGATACGCTATAGAAAAACATTGCCTGTGACAAACTAAAATCACCATGGAGATGCGAGTAATGAAGTTTAAAATACGTGACTGCTTTTAAGAGTGGATTGCAAGTGTATATAAGAGTTCACGCTGCTGGGTGGTTACTGGTCTCAAAGAAAAGCAGGTTGCCTATAAGACAGGGACTTGGGGAAAAGTTGCAAAATTGTGAAAAGATTTGATTGTGCAGGAGAATCAAATAAGACTTCACTGCATCCAGAACAGTAACCAGGCTATCAAACACGAAGCTCCAAACAATTGTTATATGTGGATCTAAACAAATTTAGCAGTCAATTTAGCAGTGGACGCTGAGGTGCATGAGTGGTTGGAGACGTGGTGGATTTGATGAGAGCACTTTGGTATTTTTGCAGCTTAATACCATGTTTGAAATGAAACTGCTGACTTTAATGCCGTCTTATTTTGGATTTGCCGGATTACCATAAAAACCAGTGCACATGTCGTTTCACAACGGCCGTTTCACTGCCTCGTTTACTGAGAAAATTAGGCATTACTTTTCTTCAGTTGCTCCACCTATGCTGGTAGATTCACTGACTGCAAACTAACAGCTGAATCACACATGAAAAATAAAAATAATTTTATAAGCAAACAAAATGCTTTTATGCTTTTCATTTTTTCCCAACAAAACCAAATGGTCCAGTGGTTTCAAATGAATGTTCATAATAAAAATCAAGTCCTTCTACAACTCTCTATCATCCCCAGCAGCAGCTACTGTGTTTTTTTCCTTCAAGTATACATAACATCAAATGTGTGTTGTCAATATACACAAAGCCAATGACCCAAAAAATCTGTTTTGATTTTCTTTCTCAAAAGAGAATGTGGCTTTAATGTCCTCCCAGTAATGACAGAGTAGAGGACGGACGGTTGAGGGCACCTAACCAGTGGTCATTACAGTTCTGCAGGCAGCCCCCTGTATGATATGGGCCTGAGTCAAATGCTCCATGCATGGGAATGACCAGCAATTCTTCAAATGAAGGAGTAATTAATAGTTAGCAAGCTACCTGGCTTGCTAACTGCCACTAAGCAAGCTAGCTAGTTTTACTTAGTTAGTTAGTTGATTTATTGCATTCAAGCACCTTTCAACAGCACACTGAAGATCTCCTTTTACATTCTTCACATCACTACTTCTACTAGGGATGCACAGATATATTGGCCAAACATGGGTATCGGGCAATATTAGCCTTGTTGACTGCAAACGGCCTACAGACAAATAAGACAAATTGCCCCACCCCTCGAGAGGATAGAAATAAATTATTTTATTTACCTAGTTTATGTGCACTTCTTGCTGTTGGACTAGTAGTATTATTATATCTTATATTAGCTAGCTAGTTATGTCTTGTGTTGGTGCACTTGCTTAATATTTGGTTATGTTTGCAAATGCATAAGGCTCAGAGTTATTTGAGAGTTTGGAAAGACAGTGTGATGGAGCAAACTGTTGTGCATTTTAGCTTTTAGCCTCACCTTGAAATGTGGCCACTCAGAAGAGGTACACAGAGCCTTTAAGAGTCAGATGACACTTCGTACAACTGGATCTTTTTCATTCATGTCCTGTCTTAGTTCTGTGACTTAAAAAGTGTCTGTTGTTTAGCCTTTTAGTTTTTTTAATCAATCCATTCTTGCCTATTTCATCTTTGTTCCATTTCCACTGTTTTCCACACCAAGAGAAAACCTGTAAATTACACCACTCACTGTTGGTGTCAACAGCGTAAGAATCAAGGTCATAAAACTGTCTGGTCGTAACTTTTGGTAGTATGAGACCTCCATTTTGGGAAGAGCAGGAACTTTCAGACTGTGTTTACATGCCTCAGCACAGCTGAAAGGCTGCGGTGCCTGTGCTCTTTGTAATTCTTCCACAGCCTCACTGTGTTCTTTCTCAAGTACCCCTAAAAAGAGCACAAAAACAGATTAACTGACTGCAGCCAAAAGCTACGGTGGGAGTATGGAAGTTTTTGAAATATTGCACAACAATGCTGATAAAATAGATTTATTTAGATGCTGATCCAGATGTTTCCTTTTATGTGACGCACAACGAGCCCCTTAACATAAAGAAAAATATACTTTAGCTAATGTTGCATTACTTATACTGGATCTGGGAGCACATATAAAGTCTTATTTAAGCCACTGTAATGGGTATAATAGCTTTAGTTACATCCACATCCATGTCCATTTGCACTATCTATTCATCAGCTGTGGTAGAAATCTAACCAGAGATATTTATACTGCTTGTGAGATAAATTCCATGTGTGACTTGCTCCTTATTCATTTCCACTGAAGGATGCAGGGTTTCTTTGGATTGCAGGGAGAAAAGAACCCAAGGCTTCTGAACTTCCTTACACATTCTTCCCACTGTACTAAGATTGGTTCTCAGGGATCCTACCCAGCCCAACACCTAAAATAAAATCTAAACCGACAAAAACAACAGACCTGAGTTAGGAGAGCAGCCCAGCGAGGAAAATCCACACAGATTCCAGTATATTTAGGACAACGGCCACCAGGGCTGATAAGCTCTGGGTTCACAATACCATAGAGACCTCTTAAAGCACATCCTCAAACACCAGGACCTGGATTTATTGGTAGTGTTAATAAAAATAAACACTAAACAGGTCAACAGCCGACGAGACTATGCCTATGAGAAGGTTCACATAAATGTAAAGTCTTTACATAATTTTATTAGGAACTTTTTGTCATAACTTTACAAAAAAAATCCTCTCAAGCCCTGAATCTATCCAGACCACCCAAATAATATATTTAATTTTTAAATAATATAACAGCTATGTCAGGAAAACAGCACAACATAGCAGCTGCAGTCAATATGAAATAAATTAAGTTATGGCATAAGAAAAAATGTCCAGAACAGTACACTTTTGGGTTGAAAGTATGCAAATTAAGGCATTAAAGGGCCACAGCTCTATCAATCAAAAAATAAAGTGTAACAGCTCTGTAATAAGGCTTGTGAGACTGAGTTGCATCTGGTATGGACAGAGGGTTTAGAAATTCCCCAGGCAGCATATATACACAGCTACATAGTTCATAGTAAAGTTAAGTTCACATGAATCTCTAAAGAAGCATAATTCCTGAGACTGGAAGAAAACTGATCCAAAAAAAGAAACTGTGGGCCTAAAATGCAGGTGAAGTTCCATCACACAAACAAAGGACTAGACAAAAATGTGTTTTTTGTAGACGGGCCACAAATTAAAGCCATGAAAGAGCTGCATGTGTCCACAAAAATTTTGGCGCTGCCTCTAAAGGCATTAAAAGCACATTAATGTCCATGAAAACATGTTCCTTGCCAAATACATATAAACATGATTTTGTAGAGTGAAGTGAGCACCACACTGCCATGGCATGAGTAGATGTGTCTATCTGGCACCTGGTCACACAGTCTTTTCGAAGCATCCTCATTCACAATTCACACTGTCAATTAACCCTAACCTGCTACTGAATGAAGCGACTGCATCGCTGTCTCAGTCTGCATGAAAGAACACACAGCAGAAACAACAACACTCAGAACTTCTCTGAAGGAAGACATTTAGCATTTCTGGCTAGCTGGTAATAACTACGTTTGTGACATCGTTTCCCTGAATATAGGTGATGATTTTGTTGGAAACAGTTGCTGAACAAGATATGCCTGTTGATCAAACCATTCTGCTCTGATCAACATGTTTCTCATTGTTTCTCAAATAATGGGTGCTCCCACTACAAAATAAATCTTTTCAAAAAGGGTTATGATAGCGGCATTTAAGGATACATACAGCACTGGTTTGTGGTTGGTTGTTTTGGTCTTTTGCAATCAATGTAGGCTGCACCTTTTCTTTTCTTAAAAGGAGGGTGGATAAAACAAGCTAAACCTTTGTGGTCGTTGTTTTAATTGCAGTTCAAACAAAAAGTTCTGAAGTGGAAAATTCAACTCAGATTTCATTCACTAACCATGGCATGTCGATGCATCCTTGGGCAACATACTGAACCCAAAATTGCTCCCAATGCTGCTTCATCAGTATGTGAATGGATTACTGGTGATGGCAGGTAACACCAAGTAGTGTAGCCTTGGCAACCAGTGTATGAATGTGTGTGTGAATGGGTGAATGCTGATCTGCAGCGTTAAATCGCTTTGAGTGGTCGCTACGACTAGAAAAGCACTACACAAGTAAAGTCCATTTACCATATACTTTGGAGCAGTACAGTATTTAGCTTGGACCCTGTCTTATATTTCATTGATTTCTACGAGAGGTGCACGTTTGTGGTACAGAGCTGACGATCCATTTATCTTCAGCAATTGTATGTTCATTAAGATTCAGAGAAAGGTTTGGAGACAGTTCACCTTTTGGCGCTTACAACATGTTTTGGAGTTGTCAGCTTAGATTCAGTCGATAAAATCAAGGAGGAGTGTGAAAGGAATGTTGAAGGAATTTGAAAACAACAACAGCACTGTGAAATGACAGTCTCTTCAGTGATGGGTCAGTACAGCGCCACCAGAAATTGGCTCCCATCACATGCTCTTCTTCTATGTGTCACTTTGGTTTCACATTAACTATATTTTTGCATGATGTCTCAAAACCATTAAAAACAGTACAAATGGCATTTAAATATGTTTGCCTATGATGTCTGCAGGGGCTGCAAACAGCCATCTTTCCATTTTTGTCTTTGCGCACCATAATTATTTTGAGCTTCTGCGTAATTTGGTAAACACCATCACTTCTTCCAGAAAAACATCAACATAATAGTGTAGGAGCTGTTTAAGACATTGGGTTTGGCCTCCAACACCTTTGTCACCACTAACACTAACTCCCCAGTCACTCAGTAGGCCTGTGTCCTCTGTGTAACCAGAGACACTGGGGGACCAGGAAAGGACTGTCCGGATGGACAAACATCTGATGCAACAGACCCAGCAGAAGTCTAAAAGCAATGGCTAAATCCCTATAGCAGCCACATAAATTGGTTGAGTTCCCGGTGTATAAACCATAGAAGCAGATGGTAAAAGAGTTAAGGGGATGTTAATGGAAGGTGTGGGCTCTATAACATAAAGCATGGAAAACATACTTTGTAACATAAACTTGTTTCTGATCCCGGAGGGGGTCAACCGGATACAGGTCAACAACCATTCAGTTTGCACACTTGTCCCTTCTCATTGTAAAATTGCAAAACTATCACAGATGAAATGTGCCAATCATCTCAGATGAATACTAGAAGGTGAACTGTGATGTGGAACTCCAGTTTGCAATTCATCTCCCACTATACCTATTTATTTGTCTCTCTCTTTTTTGTCTTTTTTTTCAGACACATATTCGTCTACTTTCTATCTCCAGCAAATTAATAAAATCTATATAATGTCCCAAAAAGGGACATAAGTAAAGGACCATACTAACAATTATTTTTTTCTGATTGAAACATTGATTATTTTTTTTAAATGGTCCATGAAGCCTTTAGTTAACTTCCCCAAAAATAGCAAATGCAACTTCTACCATTAATATTACAATCTTTTATTCAAGTAATGTAAAATGATAACACAATATTGCTGTATTCAATAATAAAATACCTCAATCCTGCATAATAATTCAATTAAATACACTAATACAATACTCTTATTGTATTGTTTTGTAGCATTGTATTATAAATGGAGTCTGGGGGACAAAAAAACTCTTCTTTATTTTATTTATTAATTAATTTTATCATAAATACAATATCAAACGAAACAGTTGTCTTAAAAACAATATAAAGATGTTTTATTTTTGACTCCATTTTTGGAGAAACTCACAAAAGCTCAAATTCTAAATTGTTTACACTTGATGTAGCATAGATCGGAGCCTGCATGTTCCACAAAGTTTATGATCCACCCCCAGTAACTGAAATTAACTGGTAATTGGATTTCTCTGGGTAGCTCGGAGATGTGTGCCGCTACAAAACAGAACTGCCTTTTTCCTCTTTGCCTGTATAGCAAACTGCGAAAATTGCAACCCAGACTATGAGTGTAGAGGACGTTCTGGATGATGATTTTTACAGTGTGCATTTTACAGTGTTGTGCCTATCCAGTGGCGATTCTAGACCAGTGTTCCTGTGGGGGCCAAGGAGGGGCCAGTGTTTAATCAGAGGGGCCCATTAAAAAAACGGCAAAGATGATATTTAAGCATTAAAAACCTTTATTTTAGCTTATTTAAAAATTAAATTTAAGTTTATTTGGACGATACAAATACATTGATTGAAACAATGAGACTTATTAACAATTACAATTATTTTTGTATGACAATGATATTTTATAATTTTTGTGCACAATTACTTTTTTTTATTTTTAAAGTGCAGAACAGTGAGAATGATCTTTTTTTATATTTACTAGAGCTGCATCAATTCATCGATTAATCGAACAATAATCAATTATTAAATTAATCGTCAACTATTTTGATAATCCAATAATTTGTTAGAGCGGTTTTTTTTAAAGACAATAAGTCCAAATTCTCTGATTTCAGCTTCTTCAATGTGAATATTTCTGGTTTCTTTGTTCCTTTATGACAATAAACTGAATATCTCTTTGGTTTGTGGACAAAACAAGAGATTTGAGGACGTCATCTTGTGGTTTGGGAAACACTCATTGATATTTTTATACATTTTATTGACCAAACAACTAATCGATTAATCGTTTAAATAATCGACAGATTAATCGATAATTAAAATAATTGTTAGTTGCAGCCCTAATATTTACACAAGTTTTTATTGCACAAATAAACTATCATACAATGTACATATTCTGGGTTTCTTTTGTGAACAATGAGATATTGTTTGAGCAAAAAATAGCTAAGGATTGTTCCGTTGTTGATTGTTATAAATTGATCATTTTAATTAGACACAGGGGCCACAGCAGGGGCCAAGGGCTCCTTCACAAGGGCAGTGGCCCCTGTAGGCCCCTGTGTAGAACCGCCACTGTGTCTATCTCCGAATGCAGCTGAGACAGCTTGAGGCTGCATCAGGAGGATATGACTGTTGGTGGTCTGTTGTCTTTATCAAGGATCACAAAGCAAAGACGTGTTAGAATTTATTGTGTGGCCTTGGCAATTTGTAGATGTGTGATTTAATGTCTCATTCCTCAAAATGACAGCTAGACTCAAACATCTAAGTTGCATAGTAAGAATACTTTGTCAGTGTTAGCTTGGAGGTACTTTCATTTGCTCAGTGAAATGACTGGGTTACCCCTTTCTCTTCTTTATTTTTCTTTATTTCATTTTTATTTATCTATTCTATCTTTTGACTGATAATCTTTTACTGCCTTTTGTCAGTGTTGGGCTTCTACTTTATCCACCCAAGATGACAAGATATGAGCAAGATATTGAATTATGAATATATCTTCTGCTTGATAGACAGATTGCAACACCAGCCCTGTAAAAGCTGCTGATTATGAGCTGTTAGGGAGGTACAGTGAAAAATGAAAAACTCTGGGTCATTATAGCACTTACCCAGCTTTGCCTACAATAACTGGCTTTAAAGTAACCCATTACCTGCTTCTAAAAAAATCCCATAATGAGAGCAAAATCTGATTTGGTAACTAAGAAATGCAATTTCTCTGGCTTTAATTCTTATTTCTCACCAGCCTTTCCAAAATTTTATAATGACTTGGGCAAGTTTTTGTCAAGCTAAAAAAAGAAGAATCCAAAAGCACGCAGTGAAGGCTTCTTGTTGCTATTCTGAATTACAGTAAGCCTCAAGTTGGTCAAACTTCCAACCATGATTTTTGTCTTGGGGTCTCTGTAATTGCAGCCAACACTCAGCCAGGAGGTCCAGCTTCAGTGCTTCCATTCTTAAAGCTCTAAGTGCCTCTTAGTGGCATTTGGTTTATTAAAACGTTAAATCTGAACCACCATCACTTCCCAGCTCAAACACTCTATCTTTAGCTCTTACTTTCCACTCCACGATGCTAGGATAGGCACATCAACCTGCAATTACTCCCTTCTCTCAGGCACCACAGCATCCTCAAATCTCTGGGATCAAATGGAGACAACACAGTCAAAAAATAAAGCTCTCTCTCTCTCTCTATCTCTCTCTCTCTCTCACACACACACACACACACACACACACACACACACACAAACACACACACACACACACACAAACACACACACACACACACACACACACACACACACACGAATATGTCTCAGCTTATTTTAAGCCACATTGTGCACGTGTTACAACAGCATGGCCTCAAAGGAAAAGAGTGCAGGTACAAGAGTGGCCTGCCTGCAGTCCAGACCAGACAAGACATAACATAACATCACTTTCAAAACTTAAAACAATTACTGTCCTCAATTCTTAAATGCTGCTGTTTAAAAAGAAAGATGATGTAAGACAGGGGGGAACTTTTTGGAACATGTTGCAGGCATCAAATTCAGTATGAGTGTATATTTTAAATAGACAATAAAGATTATTCGTTTGAACTTTAAATGTCTGTGGAGCTTTATGGCATCTTTCAGCTAATTACTTTTGATCAGTCTCAGCACCCTCATCAGTCTGGTTTCCAGACGCAGCAAGCAGCTGTTGTAGTCACAAGGTTCTGATATGCCCACTGTACACGACCAGCCCAGCATCACAGAGCAGACAAAGGTAGCTAGTGAATATATTGGAACATTAAGCAGCTAAAGAGCCAAAAATTATTGTCAGTTGACCTGAGGACAAAACATATATATCAGTCGGCTGATATAATTCGGGTTGTGAACGATAAACCGATGCGATGGATATTCGGTTTAACAAGTGAGCGATACGGCTGCGTCGGTAGCAGCCTCCTCAATCGATACAAATCAGCCATGAATTCCTAGATTAATCGGTTGTAGAGTCATGGATCGGGTATCGCGAGATTTGGAATCGGTTGGCATCTTCACACACTTACAGTTTGATGTTTACCACAGAGAGATGTGCAACCCTAGATATGGTTGGCAAATATTGGCCTATCATAGATTCAGTGTCAAGAAAAAGCATGTGAACCCTTTAAAATTACCTAGTTTTCTGCATTAATTTTTCATTAAATGTGATCTGATCTGCAGCTAAATCTCTAGTATAGTCAAACACAATGTGCTTAACCTAATGCCATTCAAACAATTATATTATTTCATGTTTTTATTGAACACATCCATTAAACATTCATAGTGCTGGTGGAAAAAGTACGTGAACCCTTGGATGCGCCTTAGCAGTCATTGACCCCGCTCTGTGATTTTACGTGGTCCTCTGCTTCGTGGCTGAGTTGCTTTCGTTCCTAAACGATTCCACTTTCTAATAATATCACTTACAGTTGGAATATCGAGCAGGGATGAATTTTCATGCTCTTCAGAATGACCCATTTTGCCTCACAAATATTTACTGCAAGGCTAGGTGCTTGACTTTATACACCTGTGGCAAGGGGTCTGGTTGAAACAACTGAATTCAGTAATGTTAATTACTGAATCCAGTTCCACCTGTTAAGGTGTGAACAATACTTTTGTCCATATAGCGTATGTATTGTTTCAGGATAATGTGGAAAACAGGGGTTGTCCCCACACATGCACAGCCTCTGTCATCAGCAGAGTTATTTAAAGCCACTGAAGGAGCATTAAGTCATGTCTGGGGTGCAGCAGTAGTATGCTAAGAGTCTTAGAGGGGCAAAACAATGGTTGCAGCAGACCCTTCCCAGAAATTACACCCACCTTGCTGTCTGAAAACAGAGGAAAACTCCATAGCATGCTCTGTCTTTCTGTCTTTCCATACAGTACATCTCCCATCCTAATTACATGTTTATGTACTGTGACTGGCTTTTGCCATAGACAGCATGAGTTTACCCAAAAACCTAGGAGATCTAAGTAGCCGTTTACATTAAACCTCACAGTGGCCAGATTTAGATAGGGAGACATTGATTCTGACACACCAAAAAATAAAAAAAGATCCAAATTAAATAAAAAAGCTGCCATGCCTCACTGCGGGCACAGTCACTTTCCTGATGAGATACAGTGGCATATCTGGATCTTAGAAAGTTGTTAAATGTTGACTCCACCCCACACTACTCTGTCATTTAATTCTAAGAGTTTACCAACTCAGCGCTCATCTGCGGCTGCTTAGACGTTGGCAGTTTAAATGATACGGGCAAACCCAAACCCAAAGATATATTGCACAGCGGCTGTTGTGAGGTTGATGACGATCACCATGTTAAATGAATTTTGCAAAAAAACATCTGATCTCACAAATGGTTGTCAATACATACATCCAGACTACTTTCAAGTTCATTGCTTTTATTTTCTTATTATTAATTTTGTCTAAAAAAAGCCTGGCCCATATTTTACGTATCTGTACTTATCTTACTTTTTGGAATGAAAAAGAGCTGCTGCCAGGGCACCAGCAGAGATTGCAGCAAGTCCCTGCTCACGGACAAGAAATAGTAGCTGGTTCCCTCTCTTTCCAGTCTCTGCTCTAAGCTAAGCTAACCAGCCAATGGCTACAGCCATGTATGCTGCAGTTCATGTACATGAAGCAAAGGTAAGCTATTCCCGATTGACAGCTGGTTGTCATAAAGTACCACAGACTGAGGCAACGTCCCAACACAGGCAAGGAGGAGGAAGACTGCTAGCAAGTAAACAAGGACAATAACAATACAGGCTCCAAGTCTTCCAAAAAACATCTCCACCATTAATATATGAAGAGGACAAAGCATTTAACACATTACTCAGGCCTCAAGGATAGACACAATATGTTTTGGTGAGAAGCTTCACTGGGAACCTTTAATGCTGTTTATGGTTTTTCTATTTGCCAGCAGAAAACAGCAGTAACAGAAAAACTACAGGCCTGATTTTTAAGAAACTTGGTGGAAGGGTGAAGCATGTGTAGCACCAAGACAGAACCCATTCAACTTTGGAGGTATTTTTTCACTTTTATTAACATTGTGAGATAGGGCATTACCTTGGCAAAGGTGTGTATGCTCTACAGATGGCCTTCTAGTTCTACAAGATTTATTTCTGTTCTTCATCATGAATTGAGTCTATAGATTGGCCTTTGGTTTATTGCTAATACATATCAGAATGAGGCATTCAGTAACAATACATTGCAGAACCAACCTGCAAATTTTTGGGAAAGTTGGAAACAGTGACTATAATATGATTCTTCTGCAAGACAATACTTTCTGACATGACACTATATTACATTTTCCAGCTCTATTTACTACCTCAGTGTATAGAAATACTTGCTGGAGACTTTTAAAACCCTTGTTCATAACATGACATGTATGCAGATATTGACAACTGTGAGCCATCCAGTACATCCACAGTTATGTCCAAGTCTGTCTCCTGCTGCAGCTCAGTGAATCTGAACGATGAAGCAGGTAGCAACTTAGAACAAAACCTCACTTCTGCCTCCTGGTGTCTTATAGCTGCACTGTGGATCACAGCAGCAAACCACAGTCTTGGCAGTGTAAAAGTCACAGAGGATATACAGGCATAAACCTGCCAGCATCATGATACACTTTGCTATGTGAAATTTAAATCAGAACACAAATCATGCTGATGGTGAGTTTAATGCTTCTAAAAAGTGAAGACTACCTGCTGTCTGTCAAAATTACAGATTGGGGGGGGGGGGGACTTAGACTTTCCATCATCCATTAAAAACTGTGTGTCATTTGAAAAACTCACAGCAAAAAAAAAATATCTAGTATATGTACAAAGCCTCACTAATAGTGTCTTCAGACTGGAGGAAAATATTGTCAAACTTTGCAGTCTTTACCTTTTCAGAAAAACACCCTGTCACAAGCCACTTGGTCAATAACACGAACAAAAAAAACGTCTGTGTTTGTGCAGTTAAAAATGCAAATCCAGGCTAAAAATAAAAGGACACTTCTGTCTCATCTGTCTGAGCAAACAGAGTGTTTAATGTGTGTGCACAGTTGAATAACATATATATGTTCATTTTAAGATCTGTATAACCACCAAATTCAACTGCAGATCACCCAAATAAAAAAATGATTAAATGTCACCCAAAAAGGGAATTTGACAGTACTTGGTTCAATGCTGCTCCTTTCAAACAGTGAGAGCCAAATAAAGAGACAGGAGACAGGGAAGCCTGACACTTCAGAGTGACGGTCCTCCCTGTCAGGACATGGCACCCGTCATTAAAGGTGACATCAGAGCAGGGAGGGCCTTCCACATGAGGTAGATCCTCCATAATGCTGGAGACCAGCTTGGTATAAATACAGTGAGCCCAGTGCCCTGGGAAGAAGCAGCTGCAGCTAAGACAGACAGCCTCCACTACTAAGGATATAACAGCGCAGTGCCGGGACAGCAGCCTCCCGACCCCCCCCCTCAACTGTTTCTCTCAGCGTTAACCTTCCTGGTAAGGTGGCTTTTTGTTACTGATTTTATGTTAGTGCATGGGGGATTCCCAACTGTAGCCGGGCTCTCACTGGGAGGGTCGCTGGCGGAGTACTGATGGCATTACAAGTGTAATGAGCCATGTGCTTTGACTAGGTTTACACTGGGAGAGATTCTGTGCCTGGAGTGCAACAAGTTTTAATTACATCGTTAAAAAAATTCACAGTAGCAGCTTACTTCAGGAGCGTGAAACTGATCTGATCCATTTATAAAAGAAAGATTCTGAAAAATCATTTGCAGCCATCTCCTCATCATGACTGTTAGATTACCTGATGCACTTGACTTTCACTGTCAGTGTCAGTGAGGTGCAGCAACAAAGGACCAGTGCCACTCTGAGATGATCTTTCAGGGTTTTTTTGTTTGTTGGTTGTCATTGTAGACGAATAGAGCAATGATGCATCTTCTCATGAATGGATTCTGTCTTTGCAGGTTTAGCTTCCCAAGATGGACCTGAGGGTAACAAGCGTTCTCCTAGTCCTCCTAGCTTTGGCTGAGGCAACCCCTGAGAGGTACTACCAAGTGGCCAAGACTCCCTACCCTGTCAAGAGTCACCCCGTCAAAAGTCATGGTGAGTCACACATTTTTTACATTCTATAATAACAATCTAGTGTTAAGAGGATATGCTGAAATTAATACAAGAGGTACAAATTAAACCTGGGGGGAAATAAGCAGGAACAGCATCATCATATGTTCAGTATAATAATTAAACTCTAAATAAATAAACCAAGTCCATTGTTCATTTGAAATCACTGCAGGCTGCACAGTAAAATTACATTTAGACTGTTTGAGCCCCATTAAGCATCCATTTTTTATTCAACAATTAAATGTAAACAAATTTATCTGCAACATAGAACCAGATGATACTTCAAGTTACACTTGTGATAACATTTATAGACCATATGCCTTGAAACTTTAATTATAACTGGTGATGCTGAAAATCACAGGTAGCGGGAATTCAGCAAGGATGAAATACAGAGTTACAGCCTGCAATTGCATATAACTGCACTTTAAAAAAAGGGGGAAAAATTAAATGACTGGAATGACTTAACAAGTCACTGTGACCCACTGTAAAACCCTATTAAGGCCGCAATTTTAACTGCTGATCTGAACCTGACTGCAAATTTAAGTCATTATACTTATCATCATTATCATCACCACTACTCTGCCTTTCAGTAAGATCCTGTTTAGTGCAGCCTGGTGAACTGTTGGCTCATACATATCGGTAAATGAGGTAGGCTGCCCAAACGCCCTCCTTCATTAACTTTCATCAAGGTGCACACCCAGCAGGTCCAGCTCAGTGTCTCACTGGTTGAGAGCAGAAGGCTGTGGTTGGTTGAACTGCTGTGTATGTGTATAACTGTATATAACTGTGAGGTGGGGTATAGCTGTAAAAGAGCACTTGTGCTCTAAATAAATAAAGGTTAAAGAAGAAAAAAAGTCACGTCTGCATGTGTCATACAAAAACCAAAAGCAGCAGTCATGAAGTAACAGTCAGGATGATGTAAAACACTATATTTTATATCTCCACTAAACAATGATTCAAATTATGTGTTCTTCAGTTGACAATTTATTCCTCTACTTTTAGCTTTGAAGAGGTTCTGATGTGGTTTGACTGTTTGTCTCAACATAAAAATAGAATATAAAGTCGACAATAAGAGCACAAATTTGACAAATCTCCCAAACAGATGTTGTTACCACATTGCAGACACACCCTAACAAACTGCCTTGCGGTATTAAATTCACGCCACAAAATTAAAAAGAAAAAAAAACACAGACTGCAGAGGAATGACCTCACAAGTTCAAACAATAAATCTATCAAACAAACAGCAAACTTACTCTGACTTTACTCTGAAGCTGAGATCATGGAGCCGTTTTTTTGTTTTGTTAATTTGCTAAGGGGATGTTTATTGCAGGCAACCAAATAAAGAATGGATTGTAGGACTTTGCAGTGTTCACAGGTCACACATGATTCAGCTCCTGTGGCCAGCATCATCACCTCCATTTTGTGGTGTCCCTGACTGCCAAAGAGTCCACTTCTGGCACAAATATCCTCTGTGGGGTTTCAGACACGGCCTTATGTGGCTTGAAAATGACAGTCCTGTCAAAGCATTTCCCTCTCAAAACACCATTTCAAAAGAGAGGTCAACACTATTAGATTAGATTCTTTAACAATGATGCATCCAGAATCATGGCGTATAAAGGAATGCAGTTGTATCAGAGAGGCTTTTTGTGCATTGTTAAAAATAAAGAAATAAAGTAGGGAAATCTTGTGTGGTGTGATGTGTGTGTGTGTGTGTGTGTGTGTGTGTGTGTGTGTGTGTGTGTGTGTGTGTGTATGTGTGTGTGTATATATATATACACACACACAACATTTACATATACAGCATTATATGGTATATTTCTCCACTGCCACAGTTTTATAGGGTGCATAGCGAGTCAGTCTTGCATTCCTCATTAATAAAATGTTGTTAATTTTACACAACTTCTCAGCTTCTTTGGAATCCAGGTTAAATGTTATTGTTAGTGAAAAATATAGATGAGTGAGCAATAATCTTCAGTAAAGCAGATATTATACACTTAATATACAATTTAGTACTTATACATGCACTCATTTGACCTTGCCCATAAGCTATACACCATGTGGCAGGAAATGCATCGGTGATGTTGACAAGTTGCAGACCACTAACTATACATTGAAGGCCATGGGCAGTGCAAGAAATTAAGGGGTGCAGTATGGTGCAGGCAAATTAAACTGAAATGCACAGAGTTGGTTTGTTTGGTCCAACGCCAACAAACATAAGCTTGGTGAGAACAACACCTCAGACCAGTGGTGCTGTGAAGACTATCCTGGGAAAAGGAGTGCTTTCTCCACAACCCGCCCTACAATCATAGGAAGTAGTGTTTTAAGTCAGATCGCGGTCTTATGGAAAAGATTGCCAAACCTAGGGTTATTCACCGACCAAGAAGGCATCTTAGGTAATGCATTTAAAAAGACACAAGATGTTTTGAAATAAAGTCATTTCTTGATCACATACACCTTATTTCAATTCTTCATATCATTGGGGAAAAACAAAAGGTGCTTTTTCTGTCTGTATTGTTGCATGATTGAATTTGTTTTTTCATATCCACCTTCACATTTTTGTGGAATACTGTGCAGTACTCTTTTACATTAAAGACCACAGTTCAGTACAATAGTCTAACAACTCCCTAGATCCAACTATAAAGATCAAACTGAACCAAACAAATCTAAAAAAAATAAAAACCTGAGACATTATGATGACTGGATCATATTACCTGAATAATTTCATCACACATAACTGTTTATGTTTTCCTTAGCTGTTGAAGGCCCACCAGGTCCTCCAGGTGAGCCAGGTCAGCCAGGACCAATGGGACCACCTGGACCTTCTGGAAAGAGTGGTGTAGGACATACTGGACCACAAGGTCCACCAGGACCTCCTGGACCAGCTGGCTACTCTCAAGCAGGTAAACCTGGTGCCCCCGGGGGCCATGGAAAGCCAGGTAGCCCTGGCCACCCTGGTGATAAAGGGGCACCTGGCGCAACTGGACCAATGGGTCCCAGAGGTGCACCTGGTACACCTGGAACACCTGGACCTCATGGTATTTCTTCTGTTGGAAAACCTGGACCATCTGGCATCCCTGGGGCAATGGGACCAAGAGGAGAGACTGGTTTGAAGGGTCATCCTGGTATTCCTGGCCTTCCTGGCAATAAAGGAGAGAGAGGCATTGGAGTTCCTGGGGTTCAAGGACCACCAGGCGCAGTTGGACCAATGGGCCCATCTGGAATGCCAGGCAAACCTGGAGTTGGCAGACCTGGTGCCACTGGCTATCCTGGCGAACCTGGCAAAGGTGGAGTGCCAGGAAGAGATGGTGCTCCTGGGCCAATGGGTATGACAGGACCAAAGGGTCACACCGGGGCTCCAGGTACAGGAGCAGCAGGGAAACCAGGCCAGAATGGAACCCCAGGCATGCCTGGACCCATGGGATCTAAAGGTCCACAGGGTCCAGCTGGTCAGCCAGGCTCCCCTGGCATGCCAGGTGTTGGCAAAACAGGTGAACCTGGAATACCAGGTAGCAGAGGAGCCCCCGGTACTTCAGGAACCACTGGTCAGAAGGGAGAACCAGGCCCAACTGGTTTTACTGGTCAGTCAGGTGCCCCTGGTCCTATTGGCCCAGCTGGTCCACAGGGTGCAAGAGGATTCCAGGGTGAGGGAGGCGCACAAGGACCCAAAGGTGACATTGGTATGGTAGGTGCACCAGGCCCAAGGGGAACCAAGGGTGAACAGGGAGCTCAGGGTTTCACAGGAAAACCAGGTAGTCCTGGGGCCGTAGGTCCTGCAGGAATTCCAGGGCATAATGGTCCTCAGGGTCAAAAGGGGAACCAAGGCCATGGTGGTGCCCCAGGACTCCCAGGTTCGAATGGTGCCCCAGGACCAAAGGGGCACACAGGCCCTGCAGGAGGACCAGGAAAAAGCGGTGAGAACGGAAGACCAGGTCCCATGGGACCAGTTGGGCCCTCTGGTCCATCAGGCCCCCCTGGACTTAAGGGCCATCCAGGTCTTCCTGGCCCACCTGGCCCAGCTGGAATGACGGCTAAGGGAATTTCTGGTCCTCAGGGTGCACCTGGAATTCCAGGTGCGAACGGTCAAGATGGTCACCCAGGTCCTGCTGGTCCTCCCGGACCACCTGGTCCACCAGGTGAGGTGGTCTACCATCATGAGAAAAGCATGCCAATCAAGTCCCACGAGGTTGTGATGTCCCATGAGATGATGAAGGCCCCCATGTCTGCCTTCAGTGCTGTGCTGACCAGAGCCTACCCCCCAGCTGCATCCCCTATTCAGTTCAACCAGGTTCTGTACAATGGGGAGGGCCATTATGATGAACACAGTGGTGTGTTTACCTGCCAGGTCCCAGGCCTCTACTATTTCAGCTATCATATGCATGTCAATGGTGCCAATGCATTGGTAGCCCTCTACAAAAATCAGGACCCAGTCATTTTCACCTATGATGAGTACAACAAAGGCTTCCTGGATCAGATGTCAGGCAGCACTGTTCTTATGCTGCATGCCGGTGACAGAGTTTATGTCCAGGTCCCTGATGAGGAGAGTAATGGCATATTTGCAGCAGATAATGTTCACTGTGCTTTCTCTGGGTTCTTGATTGCCTCAACGTGATTAAATCACCCTCAAAAACATATAAAACATTGAAATACTCAGAGAAATGGATCAGTTAATACAATTCAAAATTGAGACAGTGGATTAAAATAAATATATATAGTTGTTATTTTAACAAGTTTAACTTTACCGTAGTAAAACAAATCTTTAATTTGCTAACAAATTACTCAACTGACAGAAGTCTAAATTCAAGTTGGAATTTTAAAATATATGTTTCAAATTGATCCCTTTCCCCCCCTTCACCATGTGTGTGCCTTTGTAACTTTAAAAAACATGAAACAATATTGGAAGATATCTTAAGTGGTGCTTTACAACTGCCTGTAACATTTACAGCACATCTTTTCTTTGTGTTTGTTTTTATTAATGTCTGTTGTTAAAGACTTTTCCTGTAATATACATACAAAGACACACAGACCTGTTGTACTATATGTTATTAAAGATCAGCACATTCTCACAAGCACTGTGATCAGCAAAACAACACAATGAGAAATTCAAAATGCTTTTTTTTTTTCAAAATAACGATGTCCCATCGCGTTTTTTAAGTTATGTATCACTTACTGTCTAAGACACAGAATAAAACGTATTGTTTGAAAAAGAAATATCTTCCTGTACTGTGTGTGTGTGTGCGTGTGTGTTTTGTTTTTATTTTGAATATTGGTCCTTGACAAGAAGACATTACAAATAAGCAATAATCTAAAATGCGTGCTGCTTTGGAATAAAAGGCATACCTTTGAATGCAGATGTGTTGTAATTGTGGTCAATGGCAGCAACCATGTCTTTCCAAAAGTCAGAATTCACCTCATTTCCTCTCTGTACACAAAAGGATAGTTACAATTTAACACTTGTTTTCACAATAAATTCTCAAGCATTAATTTGAAATCATATCCCGTCAAATGTTACCTTGTGCAACATGTCCACAACTCTTCCACAGAGCAGAGCACCAGGTAGATCAAAGTAGTTGTCATAGAAATAGTATTTTGCTGCAAAGACCAAAAAAAAAAATTCAATGTAGTGTTGGGTGATGTGAAAAAATCCCAGATAATGCAAATAAGCCTACTTAAGAGACAACAGCATTAATAAATTAGAAATTAAAGATGGATAGAATCATTGTACCAGATCTTGTGAAGGAGCTGTTGAGGCTGTTGAAGTGTTTCCACTCCCTTTTTGGACCATAATGTTTGATGATGTCTTCTGTGCTGAGGTCATTGGTTCCATGTGTGGCTCTAATCAACAAGGAATAAAACTTTTCTATGATCTCACTTTAAAGGTCACTGAAAACTATGACAATTTTGACAAAAGGAATTGAGATGTTTTGGGAGGCAGATCAAAAACAATTTTGCAGCGAGATCCTACCGCAAGACAGTTCCATCTTCAGCCAGCTTCACAAGGTTTCCATCCTCCAGATCCACCACTAGTCCTTTAAAACTGGAAACAAATTTCAGCATGTTAGAAATACAGTATATAGACAGAAACCCAGATAACTACCACTGTCCTGTACTCAGCATGGACAGTTTATTGCCTACCATTCCAGAAAACAGAAACTCACGGTACATGCAGCAAAGGTTTAGTGAAATTAAATAATCAAACATGTTTCTTTTTGTTGCAAATGCAAGGTAGCTACAGTTCCTTGCCCTTATCCTTCAAATAAAACAATCTAAAAATTAAAAAATAAAACAATAATCTTTGGTTGAACTTATTATTATTCCTGCCCTCACAAGGACAATTACGTAATTTTGAAGGGTCACAAGCGGAAAGGTTGGGAACCACCGGACCATAGAGTAGGTCCTGCATGTATACAGCCTAACTTAGCACAAAACTAGACAGACTACAGTCTGTCTGCCCTGGGAGGGGTATCCCTCCTCTGTTGTTCTCCCTGAGGTTTCTTCTTCTTTTCCCATTATAAGGGTTTTATGTGGAGTTTTTCCCTGCCTGATGTGAGACTCAAAGGACAGAGGGTTTCGTACCATGTGCATTCTGTAAAAGCCCTTTGAGGAAATCTGTGATTAGTTTATACTTGACTTGCATGTGGAAACTGTAAGTGGGGGGGGGAAGCCTCCCAAACAACTCAAAGCTGTTATATTGAAAAGCTAAATATGAGATGATTTAACTAAAGTTAGTAAGCAGCAACATCCACACTTAGAGCACAAAGTGGAATATTACTAGAAATACAGACAAGACAAAAAGTGTATGGCTTTATAGATAGCTCAGCATTAACTATGATTTTGAATGAGGGGTCCCACCACGGCCCTGCCATGGACTGCCAAAGTCAATCTGAGGTTATTTAGGAACACTGTGACCAGTTGAAAAGTGTATCATGATTACATTTTTAAAAGAATTGTATCAAAATAGTTTGTTTATGTTATGTGTTAATGTTGAAAAAATGACAACCTGTTGATGTCATTATCAACTCCCAAATATCTAGATTTGGTACCGACCTCAAAAAACCAGTGTTGCATCCCATTAAATCTGATTCAAAGGCAAACCTCAGGTGACAATACTACCAGTCCCAAACAGTAGCCAACAGTTCTCATTATATCCCCACCCACACAAACATTGACCTGTACATATACATACTTATCAACCACCCCACACTGACATTATTATAACACCAGAGGAGCTGGTGTCAATTTTATCTCTACTATCGCATATACTTTTATTAATTTATACAGAATTTCCTTTTTCTAACCCTAACCCTTCATTCCTCTCAGCTTTGAATGTTTCACCTTTCTCATAGGTTACTCTATGTACTTAATGTTGTATGAACATTAATATATAACCCACAGAATCATAGTGAGTTTAACCAAAAATGTTATTTTACAATTAGTCCTTACACCCTCAATCTATTCGTATTACATTGTGTTATATTGTGTGTCTGGACACTAAAAGCTTTTCGGGAGAAAAAGGGGGACATTTCATATTGATTTTACTGGGATTAGGGATGGGAAGAAACTGGGAGAGAGGAGCAATGGGATGCTATATGATCTTACAATTGTGTTGTTTAACCATAGGTATTAGATAAAGGCAGTCTTATTAGTCCTAAATGTAATAGTCCTAAAAGATAAACAGGTAGTCAGTTTACCTGATTATCTCATAGTTTGATTCTAAACGGTAGAAACTGCTGCTGTTGCTGTCTCACCAGAAATCCCAGGTAGCAGGGGTCAGGTTCAGAAGGTCCTTGTCATATCCTTTATGCTCCACCAGATACCTGGCAAAGCTCTCATAGATCAGCTGCAAAAACAAAGAGGAAATAACCTCACTATAAAATCACCAATCAGAAAAACAAGCAGCAGTCAAACTGCAACCATAACAACAATGAACAATGAACTGCAAATGTAGTGACATTGTTTGTTATTTTGTTTGTAACACTGACACACCATCATCTTATAAACTTGTAATGGGAGACATGTTTGCTAATAATTCAGATATCCAACAAACAGAGAAATATTCATTAAGAGTCTTGTTTGTTTGCACATTATGAACAATAAGTCCAATTTCCACTTCTTTTTAGCTGCCTCACCTTTTTTAACTGCTGACAAAAAATAAAGTGGTTAACTTTTTATGTCTTCCGACCCTTATATAGATACAGCAGTTTATTATTCTTACCATTTTTATATTTTTTATTATATGCTGTGCAGGTCGCATACTGTGGGTTTTACTGTAGGTATTTTGCTATTGGATGAACCATTTAGGGTTCCTATCCTAAGCACTGAAAAAAAATTTTTTTTTTGGCCCGTAATTATTATTTTAATCATCTATATAAATTCTACAAAGAAATACGAATTCAGTGCTTTTACTTTAAAATAGCAGTTTGTAATGTAGTGCATTAATTGGTGATTATTTGCTATTATGTGTCCTCAGTTTTGTATGTAAATTGAATCATTCGTTCCAAGTAATATTCACTAAATCAGTTCATTGGCTTAATTAGTTGATATTTCCAAGTAAAATGTAATTGAGGGACATCAGTGAATCTGCAATTTACTTGTGTATTTTCATTTTTAAAAAGTGGTTCTATTAAATAAATATTACTAAGAAACAGCCTGAGTAAAGATTACAAAACTGTAAAAACTTGCCTAGCTTTTTTTAAGTAAATGTCACTCCAATTTTTTTTCAGTGTACTGTACTGACAGGATCGGTGGACATAGATGTGACATACATGGGAACAAGAGAGGGCATAAATGAACCCCAGGCCTGATCAACCAGGCCATAATGATTGGCTCGGATTCAACAGTTATTTAGGTTTTGTCACTCGGTGCAACATAATCCAACAGTACCCCTGACTCTGCGGTAACTGTAGCTTTTAATAGCAGCAATTGCATTAAGATAGAAAAATATGCAGCTTCCACTAGGCCTCAGAGGGGCTTTAAAGACAGACATATAGGATCATCATCACCGCCGACGTTCATGCTGTGAGACACGCAGAGTGACTGCAGCAGCATCAGGAGCATCGCATCACCTTGCACACATCCCTTTTCATTTAAGCACGAAGCACACTAATACTCATTCTCAACACAATCTGATGGTACTGGCAAGACAGAATAGACACATGCCCGTGGAGCATATTGACGGTTCCGTGCTATTTTTAATCCAGATGTGTTGCGGATCGAAGCGTCACGGCCACCGTATGATTATGTATTGGAGCTAGCTGCTCACCCTGGAGGTCTCCTTCAGATGGTAGCGGCAGAGCGTGTGGTCCAGGTCGAAGCCGATAACATCACTGTCCGACAGGCTGAAGTACTCGCTCATTGTAGCAGACGCTGGGGAACCGCAGGGAAAGCGCTCCGGGCCGGACGTTACCGTACACACATTAACTTGTGCACAGCAGCACAAACAGTACTGATGTGTGTGCGCGCGTGTGTCTGTGTCAATGTCACTGACTGACGGCGGGGGCTGGACTGCGGGCTGGACACGCGCTGCTCAGTCTTCGCTTACGGTACCGCGAAAACAGCTCACCGAAGCCGTTTTCCTGGACCCGAATCGATGACCAGTGAACGGTTAACGTCACCAAGTTACCGTGTGGAGCCAGGAGTCAAACTCCTGTGTGCCAGGAGAAGGCGGCAGAGAGGCGAGTGCGGGAGCGTGTAGTGTTTCCGGGTATGGGACGAAACCGTAAAAGACGGTGTGTTAGCGCAAAATGATTTTGAGAATGCGCATTCAGATTTGTTACTGAGTGCCATTTTTTTTCTGGACTGCATACTTGTTATGGTTTTTGTTTTGTCTGTTTTTTAATTCATCCTGTTACCAATAATTTGGTGTTTAGTAAGTATAATATATATATCCTTTATATAACCAGGTAAAAGTCTTGTTGAGATTAAAAAAACTCTTTTCCAAGAGAGACCTGGCCAAGAAAGCAGCATAAAAAGTGACAAGTTACAAAACACAACATAAATAAACAGTTAACATAAACAATTAAATACAAATACAGTCATCACAACAACACTGAAGGAGCCTCAGTAGAGACTTATAAGGAGCAGTCACATCGACCAAGATAAATTATTTCTTTATCCTTTAGAATTGATTAAATTCACCGATTGTGATCAATTCAGACAATTTCAATTCATTTTGCAGATTGTTCCATGATAAAGGGACGGCTTAACTAGAAGCTTTCTTACCTAACTCAATTCTCACTCTTGGCACCAGCATCTGAACAATGATTTGCGAGCGTAGACCATGTTTAGTTTGGTTTCGACACATGTATGCACACAGGTAAGAGGGAAGCATCCCATTAGAAATCAATTTAGTTACAAGTTAATAATAATAATGATGTGAAAGCCCATTTCTGCCAGCAGAATAAGAAAAAGGAAGTTGTGAAGTTAGGACAAGATAGGTAAAGAGCTTACGATTTTTTTGTATTGTTTATTTAAATCAAATAATAAAATATATATTCAATGTAGGTCTACATGGGATTGTAAACAAACCTCGGTGTCACCTTCGACCAAACCCTTTCAACCAACACATCAAACACCAAAACAGCCTTTTTCCACTTCAGAAACATTGCCCGCCTCTGCCCATCCCTCTCCCTTTCAGCTCAAGAAAGTACAATACATATAAAAACTCTGCTGCTCGTATAATAAAATTGTGCAGCTGAAATAGTAGTCATCCACTGTCATCCAAAAATGATGACCAATTAAACAGCAATTTGTTCCAGCGTAGCAAAAATAGAGAAATAAAAAATAATATACATCAAAGAAAAAAAACAATAAATCAAATTAGAAATAATTATAATAAAAAAATAAAAACAAACAGAACTTTTCAGAATATATATTTTTTTTAACCCTCTGGAGTTTCCAAAAGCTTCTTCCAGACGTAAAAACAAAGCAGAAAAGACACAAAATGACTAAAAAAGACATAAAAAGACACAAAATTACCAAAAAAGACACAAGATGACTAAAAAAAGACACAAAATACACAAAATTGTTTACACACAAGACACAAATAAAATAGAGTCACACTAGAATAAAAACCAGAGTTGGATGACAGGATCACACACAATCACGAGATCACATTCATATTGGTTTTTCATTGTTTCCTTTTGGTTCAAAATGTTGATCCAGTAAGTCAGAAAAAAAATCTATTATTATTAGGTCATATAGGTGAGGTTGTGCTGAAAATATACCAACATGGCATTTAAACATTTTTAAGCAGTGAATACAGGCAGGATGAAAATGATTAAAAAATGGACAAAATAGCCCCGGACTCCATAGAGTTAAAGATAACATACATTTTTGAGCATTTCTTCCAAACTCATCCTCAGTAACCAGTTGTTCTTTCAGGTGCTGTTTTTTTTCATTTAAAGAACCTTATTGAAAAAGGTTGCACATACAAACAATTGTATATAGAACAGCAGACATGTGCTCCAATATATATGTATTATGACAAATAAGTAAATAATAAATAAATCATAGTAAATCAAAGTTATCATTAGTAACGCCAGTAAACTTAAAAAAGTAGAGAATATAAATAAAATGACAGGGGGAAAGGGAACAGAGTGTAAATACAGTATTCTTTGAAAAACCTCTCGTATATATCTGTAGATGTAATACTTTGTTTAGTGTCAATTAGTGTAAGGGATTTCATGTACTCTTTAAACTCATGCAAGAAACTCCTAAAGTTGGGTGGAGTTTTGGAGTATTTGCATTTGTGTAGGGTGGATTGGGGTAATGTGCGACACTTAAGGTTTGGCTGGTTTATTTCCTGTTTAAAGTAAATATAGTCATCAAAACCTTTACTATTGGTCTATAATGGGTGTCATGTGACTGAAATTACATAAAATATTTTTAAATTTAGAAAAATATAACAAAGTCAAAATTGCAAAAAGTGTCCCATATTACCCGAATTCACTATATGTGAAATTTGCCATACAAAATGAACAGGTTTGTAATAAATGTGATGTCATTTTCTCTATGGACAAAATACATGATCACACTTTTAAGGTGCTGTTCTCCAATATGGCCGCCAGAGGGCACCTGACGTCACTGAACGTCAGCCGCTCCCCATTCCTCAGCAGGTGTAGGTTTATTGGCACACTGCAACATGAACCATGAACTCTCTACCAGGAAACTTCTCACTGAAGTGGCAGTCCCGTCCCTCAGTCAGCTGTGTTGTCTGCGTGTGAGCTGAGGGGAATATTACAATCACTGTATTTTATGGAATGAGGATCATGAGCGATAAGGGATTCTCCCAAACTGTTTCCTGACACGGAATAACATGCTGTGATTGACAACCTCAACATGGAGATCCAGAAGAGGTTTACTTCTTGTTGGCAGGGTTTTTTGGCATGTTTTAAGAAACCGAATCAATCTGGAGATGAAGTCAGGAGTCAAGAGAAACCTTCCACGGTTATTCAAAATCCCGGTGCCAACAACTCAGAGACGGATTTTACTCCGAAAAGATCTTTACCGCCGGTTCCACCTGAAAAAGCGGGGGTTTATTACATCGCCCAATATGATTACTCTGCTCGTACTGAGGAAGACCTGAGCTTTAATGCTGGAGATACGCTACAGGCTCTCAATAAAAGTGCTGGTGAATGGTGGTTTGCCAAAGCCCTCACCGGGGTCTCGGCCTCTAAACAGGGATACATCCCGGCTAATTATGTGGCACCTGTGGAGAGTATCGCTGCAGAACCGTAAGTACACTGAAAACATTTACTTTTTAAAAAAGCTAGGCAAGTTTTTCCACACAGAAAGTGTTTCTAAGTAATATTTATTTGATATAACCATTTATTTATTTATTTTTAATGAAAATACACAAGTAAATTGCAGATTCACTGATGTCCCTCAATTACATTTTACTTGGAAATTTCAACTAATTAAGCCAATGAACTGGTTAAGTGAATATGACTTGGAACGAATGATTCAATTTACATACAAAACTGAGGACACATAATAACAAACAATCACTAAGTAATGCACTGCATGAAAAACTGCTATTTTAAAGTAAAAGCACTGAATTCGTATTTATTTGTAGAATTTCTATAGATGATTGAAATAATAATTACAGGGCCAAAAAGATCTTTTTTTCAGTGTATCATCAACATCATCATATTGTCTAGTATTATAATATAATATAAATCGCGATCTCCTGTGATTTATTTTCCAATTAAATGGTCATTCAAGATTGTTGTGCCATATTTGGATATCTACTGAGAGATATAAAGCCTTTTTAAGAGCTACAACTTGTAAAATGTTACATAATGTCATATCACAGAGGTAAAACACTGTTTTTGTGACTGAATAATGTCTACAGAATACTAGTAAATGATTCTGTGAGCAGGAAATACTTTCAGGTTAATTATTCCCGTAAAGGTACGACTCGAAAACACAGTTCATTAAAATGCCTTTGCTGGTATGTAGTGTTTAACAGCAATGCCTTGATCATTCTTTAGAGTTACAGAAACTGGTTATGCAACAAACCTATGTTTTGCTGCAGGAAGCCACTTTAACATATTAAATAATGTCTCTCTCACTTATAGTATCCAGGCAATGTTATCACTTCAATAGTGAAAAGGGAGTACTACATTCATTATTGCTGTGTGTGGCCTAATTGTTGGAAAAAGTAGTATCACATAAAAGTCCAAGCCCTTTTGTGATGCATTCTGAGCCTACTTGACTTCTCAGTCAAACCAGTTTCTTCTCAGCTGTACTCTGGTTTTTCTTGTTTGGTTTACAGGGATAAAAATAGTTCTGATTCCCTCCATCAGGCCAGGAATCATTTGTGTCATAGTTTCACTATAAACAACAATACGTTTCATTACACATACATAACCAGAGACAGTAGCATCATTAGATTGTATGTTGTGTAAAAGTTTGGGTGTCACTTTATTGAGTGTTAGTGTTTTACCGTTATATTTTACTGCTCCTGATAAATCATTTGTCTCTTCTTTGTGGGCTCATCTCTGACAAGTTTGAATGATAACTTACCAGTTCAAATTGCTGGACTAAGCTTCTTAAATGTGAAAGGCTTCTGTATTTTTTTCCCAGTTCATTCAGAGCCAGATCAGTGGGCCATTCCAACACCAAATGTTATGAAAAGACCAAACCAACAATAATAACTCTGACTTTCAGAGACTGTCTGTGACTCCCAGTCCCAACGTCACTGTTCCTACTGAATGTGAAAATCTTTAAAATGGGTCATTAATATTTACTGGCTAAAGCAGTTTTAACCATTGTTGCTTAAACGGGAGGAAATGCATTTTAGGGGGACTATTTTCAGCAGTGGATTGATACATATTTGGTGGTGTTGTGGAATTGAAATAAACTACAGTGTGTGTTTTCATGTCACTCAGTGCAACAGTGTGTCTCGCTGTAATATTTTGGGACAACAGTGGAGAAACAGGAGTTTCCAGCTTTTGATATACACACAGCACTTGTTACTGGGATCAGCATTCGGCAGGTTGAAACCTTAAAGGAATAGTTTTGGGAAATCCACTTTTATTCTGAGACAGATGAGGAGATTGATATAAATCTAGAGATAGTTTCTCTATATTGTGTGAAGCTTTCTTTCAAATGTTGAAAATGTTTCGTATTGGAAAATAAGTTGATTTTGTATTTGGTTTGGGATTTTCAGGGAATTTGTTGCCAAAAAGAAAAAATAGACGATCACCAGTTTATCCCTTACACTAGCTTTTAAATATTTTTAATTTGCAATCAGTCAAATTTCCAGTGAAGCTGTGGGTTAGGGTTAGGGTTAGGGTTGATGTTTTTTCAGATAATTATTTATATGTTTGACCAGCTCTGATTCTTTGCCTATATTCTGATATACAGATGGTATTTCCCCGACACCAAGAGGCTGGATGCAGAGAAGATGCTGTTGGCAGCAGGAAACCAGCATGGCGCCTTCCTCATCAGAAACTGTGAGAGTCAGAAAGGGGAGCGCTCCCTCTCAGGTAAGCTAACATGTTACTGTCTGAAGCTGTGTAAAAATTCAAATGAACTTTAAACATTTTTTTTTCCATTTGTTTATTTAAAAAGAACGGTGCACATTAATATTAACATTGAAAAGGGACAATTTTGAAATATGAAGTAACACTGTCTTAAAAAAAAATCTCTTCTAAAAACTCACTTTTATCGATTGGTCTTCTCTTAATTTCCTTCTATTATCGTTCTATGTTTACCTTGTTGTGAATGGTGATTTTAAATTTAATTTTTTTTGGACTTAAAAAAAAATTAAATTTACTTAACTAAACTTCTTGAGGTTTTATTTTGTTGTTGTCAGTAAATTGTATTTGATATGTTTTATTTCTGTTGTACAGCACCTTGTAACTAGTTTTTGAAAGGTGCTATATAAATAAAGTTATTATTATTATATGGAATTCATATGTAAGGAAAAAATTGGTCGTTCAATTCAGCAGCCTAACGCAGAGGTTTTTGTTGGCCTATAACTTATGGTGGCTAATCTCAGCTAGCTTTTGAATGTAAATAAGTAGAGATATTTCAAAATGTTTCTAGTTTCTACTCAATAGTGAAGTAGAAGCCCATCAGACATCCATGCTTTTAGAATGCAACAAATGAAGGAAACAAAAACTTGAGAGAACAAAAAACATAATTTTTCTCTCAAAATTGAATGTAAATGTGAGTGATCAGCAAAAAACACACCCGTATTCAATAATGCCCTACAAAGTCTAACTGCAGTAACTACACAAAGGCTAAAACTGAGAAAAATGGCTTTAAAGTTTTTTAAAGTTTTTTTTTAAACTGGCCAGCTAAATGGGTTATAGGTGATATGGCACTAATTTTTACATGTATTGATGATGTCATTTTTATGCTCAAAAATCATGACGATTTATTTGACCTTTGAGGCCCAAAAATGTTGTTACTTCACTCTGGTTTTGCTGTAAAAGCATCTAATAGTAATGCAGAAACAGAGTGCAGTAACTACAATGTTTTTTTAAATGTCTTTCACAACTCTATTCAAATATTCATGTATTTTAGAGTCAGTATTATGAAGTAATGTTATATATTAGTCTTAATATAATTTTATCTTACTTTTTTACTTAATCACTATCTAGATAATAATTTCCCTATCAAATAAACGTATAATTTATATTATTGTTGTCTTCACTATTCAACACAATGAAGAAATTCAAGGCTACACTGTATCACAATCAAAGTTTAGCTTTAATTTTGAGTCGAATTTTGTAGTTAATGCAATTTTTTTACATTTTTATTTCTCTGAAATAAAGCAAAATTGAAATCTAAAACTACGTCACAAGTTAAAAAAAACATAAAGGAGTTCATTTTTAGTTATAACTCAATTTCGACCAAAAATGTAGTCACTGCAGTTAGTCTTTGTAGGGTAGTATACACAAAGGGGTTTTGCTGCTATAGGTATGAGTAGTATCTTACAGGAATACATATATGTATATATGGATGGATGGAGAAACAGGACATTGTGGTTTAATGTTTCAGAATAATCATTAACTTACAATCACTAATGGACATGTTTGGTACATTGATAACATTTCTAAAGCAATCTCGCTGCCGACACATTTCAATTGTACTCGTGTATTATTCCACTTGATCAATATTATTTCTTGAATTAGGTCATTAGAGTTCACTACTTAGCATTCTGCTGTCTGTGTACTTTTCTGCCACAAAACACACATTTCCAAACAACCCTAGTATTGTTAAGTGACCTGCTCATATCCCCAGTTGACTCAAATGATTAATGGTTTCAAGGTCATCAAGTTAAATAAATAAAGGTCTGCGCTCCCATAAAGCGGTGTGATAACTTTATCTCTCCCTGCTCTAATCTGTCTTCTCACTCTGGCCTTGCTCTTTCCATTATGACCAAATTCTTTCCATGATCATTCGTTAAAGCCAGTCAATGACCTCATTCGTTTCACAGCCACTAACCCCAGGGAAATTCACAGAGTTTCCGCAAATCAGGAGAAAACATATTACTCCATGCTCACTTAACTGATTTAACTCAATGAAATTGATGAAACAAATGATGGCAATATTTACTGATTTTTATATTTGTGTGTTGATAGAGCAAAAATAACTCCAGATCAAGGTTATTATAGCTAAAGAAAAGTAGAATTGAAAAGACATTTTCGTTAACTGAAATAAAAATAAAAACGAGAGTTTTTAAAAAAACGATAACTAACTGAAACTGTATTGTGTGGTTACAAAACGAACTAAAATTATAGTGAAAATGTCTTTCGTTTTCGTCTTTGTTAACTCTTTTCATACATAATCCAGTGTTTCTTTTTTTCTGCCGCTGAGTGTGTGTGTTCCTGCTTTGTGGGCTTCAGGGACAGGCGCGAGTGAAACTACCATGATGACACGATATTTGCTGTCAAGAGCAACTTCTCAGCTTTCAGCAAACATTGGCATGTTTCTGACAGCATAAACCATTCAGTTATTATGGTAATGAAAATAGAGCTGAAAATAGCGTTAGACATTTCTGCAGCAGTCTGTCTTTATAAAAAAAGTCCAGCACTTCACTCAAACCAAATTTCAAAACATCCGGAACTGTAAAAGTTAATAACCTTATTGGGGCTAAGATGGATAAGACAACGGAAACGAAGGCAACATTTATTGTGACCTCATTGAATCTCGCACCCAACAAAAAAAACCTAAAACTAACACTGAAACTAAAAAAAAGAAAACCTAAAACTAGTAAACTCACTCTAAAATCTAATTAGAAAACAAAACTATTGTAACCTTGCTCCTGATAGGAACACAGTTAATCCTGAAAGGCTGAAAAACAAACAGGAAAACAGAGTACTACTACAGCATTTGAAAAAAAATGATTTTGAGGATTAGAACTGCTTTTTAATTCTTATTTCTTCCTCCTATTCCTGCCTAATGCTAAAAAAAAGTAAATTAAAAAAATCAGCAGTGACAACAAAAAACACTGTAGCATGATAAAATGTTCATTGTTAAATTGATGAGACGTTTGGATTCTACTTCAGGATTACGGACAATATTCTCTTTTCGAAATGTAGTCAACTCAAATGTATTTCTATAGCACATGTAAAACAACATGAGTTGACCAAGGTGCTTCATGAATACAGGCAGAATAAAACACAGCATAAAAAAAAAACATGCATATGAGATGCAACTGAGAATGCACGGTTGTCTGTGGGCTTCCGCCAAGCCAGAGGGATGACCAGAAGTGATTGGTCAGAAGAGATCAGGGTAAGAGGGAGATGATCTCTGAAGTGCTTATTGGACAGAAAGTTAAATCTTAAAATGAGCTCTAAAACTGACAGGGAGGCATGAGAGTGGGGACTGACTGGCCCATTTACAATGAGTTACAGTAGTCATAACGAGAGGTAATAAAATTATGGATTACTTTCTCACAGTCTTGTAATGTATATTAACTTTTGCTATGGCTCGTTGTTGGAAAAAACTGCCTCTCGCCATTGAATTTATTTGTTAATCAAACTTTAATGCAGAGTCAAAAATCATCCCAAGATTCTTTGCATATGGTTTGACAAAGGATGACAGTGGGCCAAGATTCCCACACAGAAGTCTTCATACTGAAGCATATATGTCCCTATCATATCTGCTCCTACCCACCTTACTGCCTACATTTATTTACAGTTATATATATATATATATATATGTGTGTGTGTGTATGTATATATAATTTTTTTTTAAATGATTTGTGTTTTTGCTTTCAAGCAGATGCTAAATTTAATATTTATGCAAATTAGCAACATTAGGCATAATTGGCATAACGGTAATTAAACACATTTTCCAGTCTCAGGTATGTAGATAATTTTATTGAGTGTGCTTGAAAAAGCACACTTTATGTTATTCACCAGGCTTAATCCTAGATTTTATTCTTCTGTTTCTTCCGGGTTTTTTTCGGTCGACTACTCCTCCCAGGGTTTTGGTTGCACATACACTAAAAAGTTATCAAATTGACCGGCTCGGCCATGACAAGTGTGCTATGACTTTTCTTAGGGTATGGGCAAACGGTTTTCAAATTATTGGGCAAAAACACACCAACAAATCCCCCCAATGTTACCCTATGGAGAGGCTAGAGTTGATGACATCATCACGAGAGTGCAGAGGGAGAGAAAAAATTGTCAAAATATGAATTTGGAAACTGCTGTCAAGGCCTACAGAAATAATTTATACATAGAAATGTAGGAAAATTGGTCTTCTCACTCATATTCATCTGTTAAAGCTGTCAGAGTTATAGTTTGGGCGTAGGATGCACAGATGTGCCACCAACACGCACCCACAGCCTCATAGACTGCCATGGTAAAAACGCAGTAACATTTCTGGAGGAAAGCCGAGGTACAGGTTTCTTCTGATTGCTCTAAAAAGACAATTTCTTCTTCTTCTTTTTCACAAAACATATATGTAGACATTCAGGAAGAACTAAGGATGCTCAAAGTGAAGTCGGTTTTATGATAGAAGTTACGGTTTGGCCAAAAACAGTAATTGTAATCTAATGTATATGTGAGAGTCACGGGCCAGAGTCAAGCACACTCAAAATTTCTTTAGAAATTTTCTAGTTGATGCTGCTGTTATTGAAACAATCATTGCTGTTCCACCATAACATGTATGTGATGGAAGCGGTTCGAGGTGAATTCTTGACAATCGTCTACAAGGGGCTAATAGTATTTGTAATTGGAAACAATATACTTCATGACCTCATCATCATCACCACATACACTGTCTGTGAAAATAATGAACTTTTCCTGTCAGACTCAATGTGTTTCTGTATAGAAACTAAACAAGAACTTCATACCTACAGGATTTGCACACAGTGATTGGTTGGTTATTGATGTAATGTATTTATGTTGTGTCATCACCAACTCAAGGAACTCTGTGACAGTCAAATACGCATCAACATTATGAATGAATATGGCTCACTAATGTTTGCGCTCTCGTCAATTGTGCAAAAAAAAAAAAAATTCGAAGTTAAATGCTGTTGATTTGACTTCTATTTTGAAACCGGTGGTGTCATGTCCTGCAGATCATTAGAAAGAATCCAGGTTTAAAACAGGCTGTGGCTTTATTGCCGAGGTTGCTGATCGACTCAACAATCAACTCTTTCTCCAGAATTTCATACTGCACTTTTTTATTGCATGTGTTTCATTGGCAATAGAAAGTTAAAGTAATAGTAAAAATATATATTTTATAAATAAATGGAAATAAAAATGTCTTTAAACATTAAGCCTGCCAGAATGGATAGGAAGGAAACCTTACTGTGACAGTTCTTGACTTCTTGATATCACCGATGTTGACTTGTGTTTCAGTGCTGGACAGTGGAAGGGTGAAGCATTACAAGCTGAAAAAACTGGAGAATGGTCACTACTTTGTGTCAAGGAACAGATCCTTTGAAACCCTAAAGGAGCTAGTGGAATATTACTCCAAACAGGCCGATGGCCTCTGTGTACGTCTGGGTGAACCATGCAAAAAGGTAAATCACATTGTGAACCAAACAAATCCTGTTTATTTGCTAAATGTAATTATTGCCGTGTGTCTATAACTTAAGTTTGCTGTTCTTGTACACTATACAGTCACATTGTCATCTCAGTAAATGGTGACTCTTTCTGTCTATGTAGATGGAGGCTCCACAGACATGGGGCCTGTCCTACAACACTGTGGACCAATGGGAGATCGACCGCAAGTCCATCAAGTTGCTGAGGAAGCTTGGAGCCGGTCAGTTTGGAGAAGTGTTCGAGGGCCTGTGGAATGACACCACATCAGTGGCAGTGAAGACACTCAAACCTGGTACGCTAATACCTCCTTTGCTCTCAATGAAGGTCATAAACCACAAATGTACTATTTAAGAATGAAAAAAATGTAGTCAGACTAATTAACTAGATCAGCGGTTCCCAAACTTTTTTAGCCGTGCACCCCCTTCTATGTCCCAACCGGGTTGACACACCCCCAATCCCCCACACCTTTAAAAAAACAAAATGCAATACGATTTTTTATAGCCATATTAAAGGTGGAGGATGATGACAGGCTCAGGATCAGAGGCAGAAAGCAGATCAGTTGGGAAAATGTTATAATATTTTGAGCTGCGTTGAACAAAAATTGTAGCAAATTTAAATGAGCGTGGAGTGAACACAACCCCGTCATCATAACACAGGTTGGAAAAATGATACAAGAACAAGAAGATAACTTCTTCTATGCTTCATTATAAGATCAAAAACAAGCAAAAATGACCAAAGATGACACAAAATTATCAAAATAGACACAAATTGACCACAAATACATGTAAAAATTACCAAACAACCAAAACATAGATGCAAAAATGAACAAAAAATGACACAAAATTGAATAGCTTGTATTTATTAATTAATCAATAACACGTCTTTATTGTGTGGAGGAAAAAAATATAATTGTGTAATTATCAGACTGCCATTACATTTCTCATCTCGCGCACCCCCTAGCAGCAGCTCACGCACCCCCAGGGGTCCACGCACCACACTTTGGGAATCCCTGAACTAGATGATGTCAGCAGTATAGTTATAGTTACAATTGTAGCTGCAGACCTTTAAACAATGTGGCGAAAAATAAACACACCTTCACTTTCACTTTCAATGGTATTTTTATTGATGACAAAGTATGTATAAGACAATTACTGTACAGGAAGACATTTTTTAGATTTTTTTTGTACAAGATCCACCCATGACACAACACAACCAACTGCCCAAACATCCGAACACAGACATACATATACAGCCACTGACAAAAAATTGTAAATGGACAGAGTAAAAAAAAAAAGGAAAAAAAGATAAACAACCAAAAGGATGAAATACATGGAGGAAAATAAATAAATAATAATATTTAAAAAATAAAATGAAATAAAAAAGGAATAGGGGGGAATTATTGTTGAGGGTTTATCATAAAATACCAAGAAGAGGTGCCATATTTTGTAGAATAAGTTCTCTGATCCCCGAATAGTCTATCTAATCTTCTCTAGATTCATGCAGGATATCATATCTCTGAACCAATGTGAATAGGATGGAGGAGCTGGGTCCTTACACGCCTCAGTTTCCAAATAATTTCTGCCCTGTATAAAGCAGGACTGTACTATTCCTATGACCTGGTCCTCTGACTCAGTTCTTCTAGTTAGCAAAACAAACAAACAAATTATGACACCAATTTATCAACAAAAATCCAGGGATCTGTTTGAGTGAGACTAGACTACATACTGTGTATCACATTTGTCAGTAACCACAATCAAACAATTGCATATCAGAGTTCTACTCGTAAAACCACCACTGAACACGCCGTGCAGGTACCATGGACGCTGACGACTTCCTGAGAGAGGCTCAAATGATGAAGAGGCTGCGGCATGCCAAGCTGATCCAGCTGTATGCTGTGTGCACCATGGAGGAGCCCATCTACATCATCACTGAGCTGATGACGAACGGCAGCCTGCTGGAGTACCTCAATAGTAAGACAACCTCACTTTCATCTCCACATGTGATTATGAGCCACTGCTACTTTATGACACGATCAGAGTCCAGTGCTAGTGTGCAAGGGTCAGGCTACAGTAGAGATTTATTCCAGAGCAACAAAAGCATTAAGACCTTATTGTTTATTACTCAAAACTTTGTACCCAGTCGCTCATATTTCCCATCATAAAATTTAATTGGTAGTCCACTGGCCTTAAATCAATTTCCTTTTTCCAGGTCCGCCCACCTTCCAATTGAGTTCAACTTATTAGTTATTTTGTAGTGTTTTGTTTTATTACTAGTAGTGAACCTACTAACATTTTGAGAGTTGGAGGTGTAGAGCAGTGGATTTTTTTTTTTTATGGAGAGATAGCAGTTAAACAGTTGCTGCCACATACAAGAGGTATGCACCATCTGAAAGCTGGGAACCTGAAGATGTTTGAGTCATTAACCTCTAATATTAATCAATTTAAATTATTAAAGCGTGTAAGGGTTTAGAATATTGTGGTATGAGGTTATACTTTATACTTTTGTGGCATAAGTTGTTGCAGCAATCTGTGGGTTGATACCATTTGTTCCACAGATTTGGTGCTAAATTAAGCATTTTATTACTCAAGAATTTCTGTGATTTAGTTTCAAAAACTTTTTGGAGATTTCTGAGAAAACTGCATTCTTTAATGATTGGATGGCAAGCACTTCCATTCTGGAAACTGCTGCGAAACCCCATTGTTTTCAATAAAGTGTCTCAGCCATCCATCCCCTGAATGCTCTATGTCTCTAGCTGTAAAATGTCACATGCTGAGATTATCCTAGAGGTCACAGAAGCTCATTTTATACTAACATCATAACACATGAAGAAAATTGGGCTCGTTTAATCCACAAAATTCTCATCTTTTCAGTTTTATGCGATTCCAAGACTGTTCAGGGACCGCAGTATGCAGAAATATTAAAGTACAATATGTAAAGGTAACATATTTGTACTTCATACAAAAACTGTGTGGTTCCTTCCAAAAACTGCATGGGATTAGCATTAAGTGGGAGTTACAAATCCATCAATGTTCAAATTCAGTCCCAGGAGTTTGACCTATGTTTTCTTTTGGATTGTTTATGCCAGTGGAGTTGTTCATTATGAAAGGTGATTTCATTGAATAGTTCATTGAGAGAACATTAGTATTTTGAATTGATATCTGCAGCCTTTCTGAGACACTGAATTATGTTTTTTCATGATCTGTAAGCCATAATCATCAAAATTACAAGAAATACAGGCTTGAAATATTTCTACACGTAAGAATCTATATAATATATGAGTTTCACTTTCTGAAATAATTGACAAAAAATATTTAACTTTTTCACGAAATTCTATTTTTTGAAATGTACCCGAGATGTACCCGAATGTATTTATAAAAAACCAAATGCTTCTCAGTTTGACCATGAAATATATTTGTACTGTATTTAACTGAATTACTTAAAAAAAATTTTTTAGATTTGCAAATCAATGCATTTTGTTTTTATTACATCGGAACTTTATTGGAATCAGGGTTGAATAGAGATAGAGGCCATGGGAGCGAGAGAGACTATAAATGTTGCACATGCTAACATGCAGGAGCTCAGATGGAGGGGTGTATTTGTTTGATTAATGAGCTCAAATATCAACAATCTTTTGACAAAATCCTCTTTGAGTTTGACAAGGTGCAGACACCACCATCAAACAGCTAGTACATACATTCTATTTTGACCAGAGAATCAAATTATGGTTCATTTGTCGCAGCTTAGTACATTTAATGTCAGACGTTATTTTATTTTTCAAAGCAGATGGACACATTTGACCACATTTAAATCTTAATCCTTTGCTTGTTAAGTCATGAATTACCTGTCATGATTGTACATTGCACAAATGTATATTTATTTCTATTGAATTTGATTCCAATTTAGAATTGATCTGGGGGTCGCCAAATCATTTTGGAAGTCAGCTCTGTCTCCACTGTGTTAAATTGTTCATGTGTTAATGTGTTTTAGTCTTTTTGGTCACTTAATGTCTTTTTTTGGTCATTGTGGGTTTTTTGGTAATTTTGTGTCTTCTGGTAATTTTGTGTCTTTTGCTCAATTTGTGTCTTTTTTGATCATTTTGTGGTCCATTCGTGTCTTTTTTGGTCATTTTGTTTCCTTTTTTTGGTCATTTTGTTTCTTTTTTGGGTGATCTGAACTGTGCGTGTGAGATTGTGTTCAGTGAGTGGGGGTCACGGACAACATGCATGTTAAATTGGGGGTCGCGACTCAAAAAGGTTGAGAACTACTGTGTTATTGTACAGTTAAATTAAATGTCTTCATATTAAAATCATTAGGCAGAATCATTTTCTTTCTCTGCCACCAGAGATACCTCTAACAAGGTAGGACTGCAGCTGATTGTGTGCCTCTCTCATTGATTCCAGAGGATAAGGGCGCCACACTGCGGATCTCTGACCAGATAGAGATGGCTGCCCAGGTGGCATCAGGCATGGCTTTCCTGGAGTTACAGAACTACATCCACAGAGACCTGGCAGCCAGAAATGTCCTGGTGGGGGAGAATAACATCTGCAAGGTGGCCGACTTTGGCTTGGCCAGAGTCTTCATGGTGGGTTTGAAATTTAAAGTGGTGTTGCATACTGTATGTCATAGTTTTATGTTGAGAACCGTGATGTATCAAACACCCTTCTGGAATCCACTTTGGTCCGGCCACGTTCAGGCCTGTCACGATAATCAGTGTATCGACAGGTGTGGACAGCGTTGAAGCAGAGAGAAAGCAAGAATTAGCGAGCTTGAAGCTAAGTTTTCCGACAGCTGTAGTTGTATAATTACAGAAAGTTGAGAGGCATGAATGGAATGAGTTCCAAAGCCTGATGCCACAGCGGCAGTGTGGAAACATTTTGGATTCAATCCAGATGACTGCGGAGATTCCGCTAACATCAACAAGCCAGTATGTCAAATTTCTGCGAAGATAGTCGCAACAAAAAGTGGCAACACAACAAACCTCAAAGTCCGTTTCAAACACAACCATCCCATCCAATTTCTTCAGCAGGGAGCAGAAAACACGGCAGGAGCCGCGTGACATGGAGCACCTTTAACTTGCAATTAAGGATACCTTTGCCAAAAAATGCAAATATAAACGTGACAGCACAAAATGGCGCACGCTCACAGATGGTGTTACCCGCTTTATAGCGAAAGAGATGCAGCCATTCAACACTGTTGAGAAACCAGCGTCTAGAAAAATGCTGCAGACTTTTGATAGGCTGTACAAATTGCCTAAAAAAACTTACAGAGCCTGAGTCTGTTTTATTTATATTTATTATTTTATATTTATCTACAATTTTTTAATTATTGTTCTACATTTCAATGCCAATGTTCAATATTCTTGAGAATTAAAAGTTAATTGCTCTTAAAAAGGATGTACTTGAATTATTATGCTCTAATATCATTATATCAGCGATATAAAAAACCCCAACACCAACAATACTGTTGTTTATCTTCATAGTTTCTGGGAAAATATATCGTCATAAAAAATGTGTTATCATGACAAGCCTAGCCATGTTGAAAACATACAGATCTTTACAGTTAAGCTGACTTGTGTTTTGTTTCTAGAAAGAGAATGAAAATGTGTATGAAGCCAAAGAAGGAACTAAATTCCCCGTGAAGTGGACTGCTCCAGAGGCCATCCATGACAACAAGTTCAGCATCAAATCAGACGTTTGGTCTTTTGGGATTCTGCTGTATGAGATCATGACCTTTGGACAGATGCCTTACCCAAGTGAGACTTTATTAACATAAATGACTGATTCTTTGAACATGTGTGAACAGGGTTAAATTTGATGGTTCTACAAGTTGATGTAGCTACCAAAAGAACCTTTTAGGGTGAATATTTAATTTAACAGAATTGTTTTGATAATTGATCAAGTCCTTGTGTGATTCTTCCAGCCATGACAAACTACCAGGTGGTCCAGAAGGTTCCCCAGGGATACAGGATGCAGTGTCCCCCCAGCTGCCCCAAAGTCATGTATGACATCATGACCGACTGCTGGAAGGAGAACGAACAGGAACGTCCCACATTTGAGACCCTGCAATGGAAGCTGGAGGACTTCTTCGACCTGGATGTAACGTCCTACGACGACGCCGGCCGTTACTAGCGCACTGGCCCGTTCATGACATGGGGGATGAGAGGACAAAAGAAATTTCTCATCATTTTTGCTCTGAATTGAAATCAAAATCCCCTGAATCCAAACATGAATATACATTTATGTTTTTTTATGAAGTAACAGATTCAGATGTAATTTAAAATTCCTCTCATTGTGGTCAAATGAAGGATCTGAAATTAATGATCTGCGTGTGTGATAAATATGTGACTATCAGGCGTGCAGTGAGGAAGTTTCTGCTACAGCAACAGTTAGTTGTGACAATCCTGATCTGGTTGTGTTTGACAACTGAATGCACTTTGAGACAGGCAGTAAGTGTGTCTAGCCTAACTCTAAAGCACAGTTGACTGGAAAAGGCCTCTTTCAGCAGGGACAGAAGGCTGCTATCTTTCCATCTCGACAAACCGGTTCTTCTTGCACTCAAGAATGTGTGCTATACATTCTTTCCACTGACTACCTGCCGAGCTATTACCTAAGAAGATTAAGGAGTCATGTTCATTTACAAGCTCTGTCTCACATGACACAATACCAAACAGACTGAGTCATCAGGTGATCTCATCTCTACTTCCCAATTGCACATGAAGCTACAACAAGTGATTTAACGATATTCAGAGTCAGGGGCCCAATAAACGATTGAACAATAAGACTGTTTCCTTATTAAATAAAAATACTTGCATCATCTCACTTTCCTTTAAAAAGAGAAATGTTTTTTCACTCCAGGCTTTTCAGGACATGGTCTGGTTTTTATAGAGCCCTGTGGCCTGGAGGGGAAATAAACAAATTATGAGCACAAATTTTAGAAATCTTGTTGCTCAAATTACTTAATTTATGCTTGAAAATGGACTGTTTGTGCACATGCATGACAATGAAAAAACATTCACTTATATTAACATTTGAACTATTATTTTGAGCTGCATTGATTTTTTTTTTTTTGGCCACTTGGGGGGAGTACATTATCATTTAGAAATTGATGTCAAGCCTGTTTTTGCAAACTGGGTGTATTAACCTTGACCTTGTGATATAACAATATTTACTCTCACTTTTAAAGCTCTGTTTTTACTCTCCACCAACTCTTGAGAAAGATGTGTGACTTTTTTGCAGATAAATACTCCACTTTGTGCCAACTGTGAGAGTACACTACCTGCTAATCACCAAACAGCAGCAGTTTACTGGAGCTTTTGCTTTCACTGAATACTACTGCATTTGAAAAACTGACCTAATGAGAGCCGTGAGTGAATCGATTTTACCTTTGACATCACTACAAAAATGCGTTTGTGAGCACAAATGAATTCATTTTAGAGCATAAATATATTTTATTGTGAACACAGGGATAATTTATTTCTCCTTCTGGCCCAATACTTTGTTTCTGGGGCCCGAAATGATCTATTCGGCCCTTGGTACAGAGGCTACATTGTATCACTACACCTTCAAATCTGCAGTGCACTGCTTTCATAATGGAGTAAATGTTTTACTCACACAGGACTTCCAGTATAATGGCCCAATGACTGAACAATATGACACTGGACTTATTTCCTCCTTTTTAATTATTTTTGTTCAAAGCTGTGGAGCTGCTCTCAGATCTGTGGCAGATCAGTAGCCACAACATGAAAGAGACCGCTCACCTGATCAGATGCTTGACACGGATAGATATTTGAACCTACTGGATTATCTCATCCTCTGATGATTTCCTATCATGTTTTAAGTGTCGTAAATAAAATCTTGTTAATTGTACATTATAACCATGGCAGTGTTTGTATAATCTTACTGTATTTTAACCAGATTATCCTTTAAACGTGACATAATTAAATTACTTTTATTTACTATGATCTTCGTTTGGTTATTGGTTCTGATTTGAAAGTAAACTGTAGTTGCAAAGTGTTTTGAATTAAGTACTCCAATCAATTATAAAACATACAAAACGAGAATGAACAAAAATGTACAAAATAAGTACATTAGATGAGATGGTGAATGAATAATATCCTAATGAAACAATCTAGTGAATTTCAGTAGGTCAATTGTATGAATTGGTTTAATAAAAGTCAGCAGGCTGCAGATTTGTGTTCCTCTTCTATGACACAATCTGCTGCTGACATCATTCTACTCAGTCATTTCAACTTGAAAATAATCTTTTGGCCTGAGCATCTAACTGTTGTCATGACCACTCTGGTGTGGCCATTATCCATTTGCTTGATCTCACTCTGAACCCTATATTATACAGTGTTGCCCTCAGGCTACATACCCATTTTTGGCCTGTCAAATTTCTACAATGCATGTTTTTGTGTGATGCAATACTTTAAAAAAGAGGGAAGAGTATGGGAAACCAACAGCAATGCTTTAATTTGTCACATGATCTCCAGGAGGCCATACTGAAACCCTATTCTGCAGACTTTTCCAAAGGAAATAGCTCAAAATGTAATTTCCTGGCCCTTTTCCATCGGGAAAAAAATATATTCCTACTGATCGGTGAGTAAACCTTAATTTTTGATTGTTTCATACACTTAGACTGTTCAAGACAATCATTTCAATGGGTTAAAAAGTTCCTTTTATAATGTTTTTAAATTTAAAATGTTATGTATTGTACCCTGTTGAAGCTACTGAATCTTTTACACATGTTTATTAAATAAATTATGTTAAAATTAAATTTAAAAACTTTCTTTTTCACATGTGCACCGTTATGGTACAATGTTGCCTATGGGCAACAAAACCCAAAAACTTAAAAAAGAATTATACAATTTCTTCAGATTATGTTTATTTAGTCTATTGTAAGATAAATAAAAACACTCCAAACATTTTTTTCCTAACTGGCATCATAATGCGTACTGGGGTTAATGTTTGTATGAATATAAAGCATTAGTCATCAAAGTCCACATCTTTCCTACTGACATTAATGTTAATAACTTCCTGAAAAACTCTGTGTTTCTGTGTGCCGGCCTGTCTTTTCCGTCTTTCTTTTTGTCTCCCTGTCCATCTTTGTCAATCAACACTCAGACAGCATTTGTCAATTCTTGCTCTCAACATTGTCAAATAAATGATATGCTGATATATAAAAAATATATTAAAAAAAGCCACCAAGTTCTTGCATTCCAGAAGTCTTACAGATATGGGCCTCGGATCTCCAATTGTGAAAAAACAAAAAGAATTGACCTTGTTTACCAAAACATCATAAATAAAGTGAGTACAGTCAGGGATATAGAAAAATGTCTTTCACTTGACATAAATGTATTTTACTTAACATTTAAAAAAAAAGAATGAATACAAAAAAACCTATATATTAGTCTTTTACATGACTTTTTAACATTTTGTCACCTTTGTTAGCAAACAACAGAAACTAAATGAGTAAGTTGGTAAATGTGTTTGAATTTCTAAAACATTTGTAACCACAATTTGAAAATTCATATAAGCTGCCACTAGTTTTATTAAAAATATATCTTCTTTCCTGTTAAATATGCCTGCAAGTAATGTCTCAATCTGGCCACACAGTGGTGCAGACACTCTCCTCCTGGTGTGTGACTGGAAGCGGCAGAGTCAGTCAACTTTCTCTAAACTGAAACCAGCCATCCCTGACAGTTTAACCACTCACCTTTTGTGCAGACATTACTGTTCAGTTTGAAGTGCTTGCATGTAAATCCCTCTGATATGTCTCCAGTCAGAGAGAAGTGTGTGAGCAGCATGAAGCTGTGACCTGCTGACCTCAGGGATATTTCCATGAATATCTGGGTTGATAACTTTCGACTGTAAACAGATAGTATAATCAAAAATGTTCTGCAAATTCAAGACTTTTGAACACTACTGAGTTAAGATATATTAATGTCAATGATTGTCATCTATCCCAAATTAAAAAAAAAAAAGCACAATAGGACTGCACTTCTGTTTTTGCTTTGTTGTTATTTTCATGTTTAGCACAAATGACTACAACTGCCTTTCGTTGTGCAAGCCTGTGTTGTAAAATGACCATAAATTCACCTTGAACTCTGATGAAAAGTTTTTAAGCTTGAAGATCATACAAATTAAAACATTTGAGAAGAAAGACTTTTGATATCTATGTCTTTTTTTTATAACGCCATCGTGTCTTCAGGTAATTTGTTTGTCCCATTCTCATTGTTTGGCCATGACTCAGTAATTCATATGCTAATTATTATGATCTGAATTTCTAATATTTATACAATGAACAAGTGATGGTATTTTTTGTCCAAGAGGTCAAAGGTCAACTTCGCTGTGACATCATAATGTTTCTGCAACAAGAATTTGAAACTGTATAGATCTTCTGAGCTGCCAGGTTGAAGATTGGTGTGAAGCATCCATTTTTTAGAATTTATAGCTTCTCTGCAGCAACATCCATATTTGAAGCATTGTCTGCTGTCATGGCGACGTAAGAGTCTGGACCACCTGGATGTAAACTGCAACTTTCCTGTTTGGCGGTTCATACAACTGCAAGGAGGTCATTGCAGTTCATATTTTTGTATGTGATATAAAACATACAACACATTGTTGCATGTAGAAACATGTAAACCAGAGGGACAACTTTACTGTTCTGAGGACTTTACCACTAGAGGGGATCAAGTCTTTGTCTTGGCACCAGAGGAAAACCAATGTTGTCACATAAATCTCATTTTATTTAAAAAAAAAAAAAAAAAAACATTCTTGAACAGTGTATTATTGTAGACATCTGCAGTAGAACTTTGGGATGCTTCAGGTGATTGAGTGTTTCTAACCTCATTTGGTTTTGTAGTTCATAATAGTAGTAAGCTGCACAGTACTGGAAAGCAGGGGCCAGATTCACAAAAGTGTTCTTAAAATAAAACTTAAGAAAATTCTTAAGAAAAAAATAAGATGTTCCTAAGAATGTTCTTAAATGCTATTCACCATTTGTTTCTTAAGAATTGACGTATGTCTTAGGAATTTCTTAGTTTTCTCACTTAGGAAGTTCTTAGATTTTTAACTTAAGATCACTAGATCATTAATTAAGTAATATCAAATACAACAACAGCCTCTGTTATTTACAGAGTACATTGTAGTGTAATCTAGGAGTACAGACTGAAAGGCCATTTCAATTATATGTCAACTGCCAGAATAAGCTTTATGTGAAACATTCACAAAAAAAACTACTCTGACCAACTTCAATGAACAAAATGTATTACCACATTGTCTATGGCTAAACTAAGTATTAAAGATATCAAATTAATGTCATACAAATGTGTTCAAGTAAATACATATCAAGACATATCTTTTCACTGAAGCTGTTTTAAGACTGCTGAGGGCTTCTCTTGAAGTTGTGAAGAAATATGAGAATAAATCTGAGAACTAAGAAAAAACTTAGGAAAAAAAACTAAAGAAAAGATAAGAATTTCTTCATGGATACCAAATCTTCTTAAATTTCGTTTTAAGAGCACATTTAAGAAAAAAATGGCACTCAAGAAGCATTTTTTCTTAAGAATGCTTTGTGAATCTGGCCCCTGTTCTTCCCGGTTCACAATCAGTATGAGGAAATAGTTCACAAGTTTTTACTGAAAACTAAGGTATGCTAATGCCTTCAATGTTTCAGTGATGACATCTACACTGGTATGCTCCTGCTCCCTCCATCACACCAACCTGTTCTTTATGTGCTCATGTTTTGATATTAAAATATAATGTTCATGTATGTGTTTGTTCTTGTTGGTGAATAGGTGAAAAGCTTTAAATGACCCACCTGTTGGAGAACGACATGTAAACAATGCTGTATGAAAATGTTCTTCTAGTAAAGTAAAAGTGACTGCATTTGAATGATCTGCTCTCTCCACCAGTGACTGCAGATACTTGCAAATGCTCAGTTGTAATAATAATTCAGGACTGACACTCACTCAAACATGTTGAAAGTGATTGTTGCTACAGGCTTGATTATGTCACAAGGCTAACCACATGCAGCACCGTATAGGCTCACTTACTTGTTAATTAAGCTGTTCAGGGAGCCATGACAAACATGAGTCCTGGTGCATCTTAATTCAGGGGAGAGGCTGTACAGGAATTTTCAAAAGCTTTTAAAAACATCTCACAGTTATAAACTATTTGCATAATTTGGATAATGAATAAGTAGTAGTGCAAAATAATCCATCTACCTTTTAGTGTCTCAGAAACACATGAGGCTGAGGATCAACCTTAAAAGCACCTGTCTTTTTCCATTAAAAAGTGTATTTTTCCCCATTTAGCATAATGCCTCACAATAACAAGAGTGGGTTCTAATACAACCCTGTAAAACCACGGCAGATTTGCCCGTGGTGATAAATTACAAGCAGACAACGAGTGATTGCCTCTCAAAGGGAAAACAAGTGGATGAGACAGGTTTAGTGAGAATTATTCAAATGAATTGCTCTTGTTTGCATAGAGAAAAGGGGATTTTGAAAAGATGGGCTGCATGGAATGGGATGGTAATTCCTTTTGCAACCAACATATTTATGAGCACAGATTGTATTCCCTTATTCACAGAGACATGTCAAGCTCTGGATATGATTCTCCTCCTCTTCCTCATGTCTGCAGGCCTCTGTGTATGACTGACTGTGACTAAATCCCAGAATGTAGGCTGTGTTTGAAGCACTGTTGAGTACACTTTTCAATTCAGACTGTATTATTTACATGTTGTGTGTGAGCATTATGGTGCCTTTATATCATAAAAGCTTTGAGAAAGACAATAAATAACCTATTGAAGTTAAGATCTCAACATCCTCCATTAGAATTCCATTTAGCCGTGATTAGAACTCTGCACAAGGCTGTTTAACACGCCATCCAGTTGAACCTGACTGGTGCTAATGATTTGCGTCCTCTTATATACCGCTGACAACAAAACTGTCTCGAATTTTTTTTGCTTCAAACCTATTTTTCATGCAGGAAATGCGTCATTATGGCACCAGGCAACAAAAGCACTTTGGTTAAAATCATGTTTTTGTTTATAGGTTAATAAAGTCAAAAATGCACACTTTTTTATGAAATGAAACTTTTTGACACTATTATCAATCTGTATTTTGTTTTTCATCAATGGCCATTAAATGTATTTACATTCTGTAATTGCCTACACATGACTCACATTGCAAACCTACACATTTACAGGGAACAATGTAACATTTATTCCAGGGTTCCTGTGTGTTATTCTACTTGTGTACTCTATGTACACTGTTTTAGACCTGGATTAAAATAAATTACAGATTATTTCTTCTTTTCCTAAAAGCATTCACTATGGCGAAAAACACAAGCAGCTTTTATTATGATGGAAACACAATGCATTTCACATGCATATGATGTTAATCAACAATGCAACTATGAAGTGATTTCCATTTTGTTCATTTTTTTTAAATTACCTCAAAATGGGGCACCACTCTGTAAAACAGAGAAAAGATAGTCAGTTTTCCTAAATCAGTCTCATGAAGTTACTAAACTATCGATTTGGAACTCAATTAATAATTAAATCAATAATTCTAATCAAATGACCATATTCATATCAAGTAATGGTTGAATGAATTTGGAGTCCAAAAGGATCCTCAAATCAAAAATTTTGGCCGTGGGTGTAGAGGAGGATGGCCTTCGTCTTGCCTTAGAGAACAAAAAGGCCATGTACATTGAGTGCAACTTCGAATTTCTCTCAACAGCTGTCTGTTCAAAAGCTAATGTAAAGTATACTGTATGTAAATTCATGTGTCAGATCAAATTTAGTTAATTCGTAAGGTTAGTTTTGACCGAATTTGTGGCTGGACTTGAAAAGAGCTGTTCACGTCTGATTCCTGAATACTGATGAATACTTTTTAAAGGCATTGTATAGCAGACTTTGCACATACAAATAATAATCATTGCGGTAGAGATTGTAAGTAGATGAAACCATTGATGTAAGAGAAACAATCAAATCCTGAGTTTTCCTTATCAGCAGGCTATTCATCCATGTCAAAGATGTAGATCTGAAAGCAAATGTAGCATCTTGAAAGGAAAGCTGTGATATTTTGAATGCATATGATGTGACAACCTATCTACAGACACCACCACCATGTGTATGTGTGTATCTCATAATCTGTTTTATCATTCCATCATACATTGCATTCTGGCAGAAATTACAGGTGGAAATCTATTATCATCATGCTTCCCAGCTCTTAGCTGTCCTACTGAGAGTGCACTCAACAAATGTACAGGTCAATACCTAATCTGCTCTACATGTGCACATCCAATATTTGATTGAGTTGGAGTCGGCTCTGAACTGCCCGACTCTCTTGTAACTGCCTTGGGAACAATCAATCAAATGCGACAAATCTGCTGGATCATTACAATGTTTTGATTATATCAATTTGAGACAGTGATTACCAACCAATTGTAATAGGTCAGGTTCTCTTGCAGTTGCCAGGAAGTCATTCAACTAACAATACAATATAAAATCTACATATTGAGTCAACTGTAAAACCTGAATACTATGCTTCAATTGAGAGTGTGTGAAACTCGTTAGCAAGCAGGCAGAGAAGTCTAAACCATAGACTGTATATAAATAATGGATGTAGTGACTGTGATGTCACCCACTGGTTTGTGGACTGCCCGTTGGAAGCATTGAGTTCAGCGTTACACTCGTTGCCATCTTGTGTTGCCATCTTGTTTCCGATACGGGGAGCAGACCATATTTAGCAGACCACACTTAGCACCCCCTGCTGGAATTCAGTAGAATGCAGGTTTAAGGCACTTACATTTACATCTACTCATTTAGCAGACGCTTTTATCCAAAGCGACTTACAGGAAAAAAGGGGAACAATCAAGGTATAGTGCAATAAGAGCCATTAGTGCAGCAATAAGTGCTAGTGACAATTCTTTAAGGAGAAGAATTGTGGTGTGGTGCTAGGAGAGAAGATGCTCTCTGAAGAGCTGGGTCTTCAGGAGTTTTTTAAAGGTAGAGAGGGACGCCCCTGCTCTGGTAGGAACTGGTAGTGAGGTCCACCAACGGGGAACAAGAAATTTGGATTTTGGATTGTTTTGGGCGAACAGGTGGCAGAGCAAGGCGCCATTACTGGTTTGCTTCCCTGTTCAGACCCGGAGGTTGCCGCCTGGTCTAAACAGTTAGCCTAAGTAACAGAGAAATGATTGACATACATAGCTACGGTAAAAGTAATTAATTAACAGGTGAAATCATTAGCTGCAGTGGTTAGCACACTAAAATCACAGAAAGAGTGTTCAGGGCTCAAATCTGGCTTGGGGCCCCTCTGTGTGGAGCTTGTTCTCCCTGTGTCAGTGTGGGTTCTCTTTAGGTTCTCCGGTTGTCCTCCCACAATCCAAAGACATGTAGATTTGGTCTAATTGGTGATTCTAAATTGCCCGTACACTACAGACCAAAAGTTTGGAAGTAACATCAAATTTGGACAAAAAAGATCGTAGTTTCATTGCTATACTTTGTAACAAAACAAACATGATTGTTATATAAAGAGTCACTTATCAGAACACATTTTTTCACTCTTATTTCTTTACTCAGCTGCTTCAATTTTAGCCACTTCTGTGGTAGTTTGTCAGAGATATTAACCCAGTGGAGATTTATTGGGCTTTTTGTATCCAAACTCTCAAAAGCAAAAGAGCCAAAGTGAATAATGCAAACTGTGATTTTGTTTTTAACTTTTGCACTGAAGTTGTGACTCTTGCACATCTTCTCAACCCTAAAACTAAGCCCTTCTTTTCTTTTCTTGACATTTATTCAGCAAAGGTCTGGTAACATCAATGTATACCTAAAGGTAAATTGAAGAAAATGGTTCAATTCAATAAAGATGAAGAATGATCATGCAGTAAATACATCCAAAATTCCAAAGAATACATACTGGTTTTCAAGAAAGCCATTGTGAACAGAAAATTAAAGTTGCTTCCAAACTTTTGGCCTGCAGTGTATGTGTTGTTGATATATAAACAGAAGTTTAATGTACAAATATTTGAAAAAGCCATTCCAAGCAATAGCAGGATAAAAGCATTTCGACTAAATGAATCTAAATATTCATAGTTTTTTTTTTTTTTTAAACATGGCTGTGGATGTACATTTCATAATATACTTGGGAACAACCGATCAAATGCATTCTGTACAGCCGGCTGTATGCAGAACAAGTCTTCAGCTCTCCTTCATTTCTCCTTGTGGAGGCAACCTGTGAGCATGCTTGGAGCCCTGCTGGCTGGGAAATGAGAGTGTCCTTAGGGTCGGTTTAGCCTATGAAGGCCAAAGCAGAGTGTAATTATATTTGGGGTTGTGGGGTTAGGTCAGGTTCAGGAAGCTCCACTGGGGTTGGAACGTACTGCTGTGTGGGTGACATGATGGATGGACTCCTCTTTGGCTGCTCACATTGATCCCTCAAACCCTAATGGCCCAGGGAGAGGGGCTGGCATGGGAGCATCTTCTCAGTGATGAATAACCCTTTCCTCAAGTCCTGAGCCCCTTCTTTCCAGGCCTGAACCATCACATTTTCATCACGCATCGATTGGTAGTGGCGATAAATGTCCCACTGTGGTTGCTGTGAGATGATCATGGAAATCTGTCTGGACCCCATTCTTGGAGAAACCTGGGATTCATTAGCAAAGCCACAGTAGCCCTGATCTGACATTCATGCCTCTATATTTAATTATCTCCACTCTGTAGGGGTGCAGAATTGGCTCAAGCATGTGCTGCATTTTGTTAAGGTAAAACCAGGAACACAGAATGGGGCAGGGCCTGGAATGATCAAAAGATAGAAAAAAAAAAAGAAAAGACTGTGAGCCATCTGTGTTCTGATGTCCTGGATCTGACCTGACAGAAATCATATTTTATGTAGCCTAATGGCTAAGCCAGGGGTGAAACAACAACTCCACTAAAGTCAAACCAGTACGTCCTATATTTCAATTTTTTATTTCATTTAAAGTTAAAGCTAACTAATATATTATATTAATTGTTTACTATTTACAATCACTCTGGCTTTTTGGCCTGCTGCGGCTGCTGGAAAAAAGTTTGAGAAGAGCGATCTCATCAATCTCATTTCCAGCAGCAGGAAACTGTTTTCAGTGGAAAAAGCTCTGATAAAGCTACTGTATGTTAAATGCTTAGCAGCATTCAGCAAACAGAGAGTTGTGAGACAGAGAGAGCAGCTGGTGAATATATAATGGAGCACTTAGCAGCTAAAGAGTTAGATATTTCCCATAGGAGTTGGTGGAGACCAAAGTAGAGCTAAAAGGACTCTGGTAAACAGAAACAGAACTTGAAATAGATGCTAACTTTTCTCCAAGTCAGCTAAATGTGTTGACATGTCACTGTTTACTAACATTCACTGTAACAACTTTAAAGGCTTTCACATATTCATATTATGACTTCCTAAGAGGATGTATCATGAAAGATCTACTTTTTCAGTCCATGTGAACATACATTTTGGGTATCTGTGGAGCCTCCCAGCACACACAATATGAAATGTTTTTAGTGGCCATGCAGATTTGCCTTCTCTTTTTCTGTCACATGCACTATCTGAGGACCTCCATCCATTGAGTGTTTCTGACAGTCTACATACAGATAAATTCAGGACAGTGTGAGAAAAATAATTCGTTTTTCCAACATTAAAGCCTGCAAATGTGCTCAAGTAGAAACCAAAAACACGAAATTAATCTAAAAACGGGTACCTTTAAGTGGCCAAAAAATAAACGTATAATTCCTTCATGCTGCCAAAAGAAAAGTACATTATTAGCTTTAGCATCATGTACAGTGGTCCCTTTCTGAATTTTATGCATAATGTTAATTATATTAATCAATTTCAATGCTAATAGCAGCATTTATAGCTGTAGCTGGAATGTTAAATTATATTCTGTGTTTGAGTTTTGCTCAAATAAAATAAAATAAAACATAGCAAGTGTAAACAATGTAAAAGTATATACTCTAATCCTCAATTGATTCCCACTATTCCCTTGTCACCTGACCCATACCTGCTTCTCATTCCCCCTCATCAGACTCTCAGGCCTCCTACCTGCTCCTTCTTTGATTAGTTTGCCTTTACTGTCTGCTTTCCTGTTGCTGACATTAAGTCCAAATCCCCCCCCCCCCCCCCCCCCCCCAGCCAAACTATGCTGTACATCATCACACTTTAAGAGCAGATCAAATGCAGCAAAACTCTTCATGTTTAATGTAACCAGTAACCATAAAAAATCAATGCAGTGGAGTGAAAAATTAAAAGTGCCTTCTGAGCACTGTGGCTCACACCACTACCTCCACACCTTTCTTTTGTAATATGAGAAGAATCATGATGTGATTGATGGATGTAGATACAAATGTACTATGTCTCATCTAATTATAATTTTTTTTCGCCCCTTCCCCTCACACAATCCCTCTGTATTTAAAGATTTAAAGCATCCGTTCCTTTTACTCACATACTCAACTAAAGATCAAAATCTTTGGATTTTAATTGGAATTAATTTAACCCGTTTAATAGCTTGTGTCATTAAAGTTTTATCCATATTTAAAAATAGGATTCATAGTATACGTTGAAAATGTCTCTGGATGACACTGTGGAATGGGTACGATGACATTGGGGCTCAGCAGAGAAGTGTCATTTGTTCAGACCTGGTGACACTTTCAGGTCCTGATCTGAGATCAGCTGTATACATATTAAAAAGGATGTTTACCGGTTTGGACTCAAAAACTTGATTCTTTTACACTGTATTTTCACTTAATGAACGTTTTGTTCAGTAAAAATGTCTTGTTCGGCGTTTGGTTGGACTAATAGAGTCGCTAACATGAATTAGCAGCAGCTTCTCTCAGTCAGGTTGAGGTGTAGAGAGGCGTGTAGTCAGTGATCAGATCCCTCTCGTTCCTCCACAGTCCAGATATGGTCTGCTCCCTGTATCGGAAACAAGATGGCGACACAAGATGGAGACGAGTGCAATGCTGAACTCGACTCGACTACGTCCATTATTTATATACAGTCTATGGATTGAACATGGGCATTTAAAATTCAAAAAGACCATCCTCATTCTCATTCTGTACTCATACTAACACTTGATAGAGCTATAAGACACCAATAAGAACTACTTTGAGTTATAAGGTTATAAATAATTCACTTGGGGCGTCCCGGTGGCTCACACTGGTAGAGTGCGTACCATTAAGACCGTGTCCTTGCTGCAGCGGTCCTGGGTTTGAATCCAACCTGAGGTCCCTTTGCTGCATGTCTTCCCCTCTGTCTCCCCCTATCTGTCACTATCTAATAAAACTGTAAAATGCCAAAAAAATAATCTTTAAAAAAAAGAAATAATTCACTTGACTGACAGGACCATATGACCACACACCTTCTGAAAAAGTGCTAACAACTAAGGAGGCTAGCTATTGACTTTATTAGTGTTAATATATGTTTTGTATTTTCTTAATAATTACAAGTAGTTACAATTTAGAAATATTTTATAGAGGGTTCCTATTGATGTTTATAGCATGGGGAACAAGAGGTTTGTTCGCTTGCTTGGTGTGTTTACAGATGTCCACAGTGGTGAAGGACTCAGGGCCACAGTGTTCAATGACACCCATGTTCCAGTCAAGAGTCTCAGTTCAGCCTTGTTGCCTCACCTCCTTTGTCAAGGCTTCATTCTCATGCAGAGCGATCATTGTGAAGGGGGCAAAATTCCCCAGAATCCCACTGTGTTACCATATGCTTCATCCATTTTGTCAGAGGCTCACGTTGAGGAGCAGGATGCTGCTAACTGTCTGAGATCAAAGGCAAAAGTCCCGCAGATAAAAGTCGATTAGGGCAGAGGAAGAGACAGACGATAGCTGAGCTTTGTTTTGTCAGGCACAGATTGTGCATAAAATGGAGAAAAGGGTCTATTTCTTACCCACCTTCGACTTCAAAGTCATATTTTTTTAAAATCTCCTATCTGATTTGCATCAAAGTAATTATTAACATTACTAAAAGAATTCTCAAAGCCTGACAGAGCATCTCAGCTTCCCCGCTGAGCTCGGACTGCACTCTCTCTCTCTATAAAGTGATAATCAGCTTCGACCAATTTGAAAAATGAACTTGACAACAGATGCTTGTGTTTCTCCTAGAAATTAAATGCCTGAACAACAGCCAGAAATGTCCCTTTTCACCTCTGGACAATAAAGCAGCCGCCTTGCCAAGTACTCTTTGACATTGGTCCAGATGTCCAAGTCTATCAAATGGTGTTCGAGGACTGCCATGACTATTGGCAGAGCTGGCCAAGAAAGCACTCAGATTTTCTAATCTGCCATGGGTCTTTGTGACTTTGAATAAAAAGAGCTTGTCCTTCAACTTTGATGTCCTCTCCTTTTCTCTTCTGCTTCAATGAGCAGAACATGACATTGTCTTAAGCAGAGGTGGATAACTGCATTTAACAGACCTGCTACTGTTTCACATCATCTGTTTGTGCTTTGATGTAAAATGAATAAACCAGTGGCGGTGTGTTTCTCATAAACAGTGGAGATTTCTGAATCATGCATGCGCTGTAGGGACACGAGCTGACCTGATCAAAGATAAAATCAAATCGAATCTTGTAGCTTTGTTACTTGTTTGGTGTTTTGAGTGAGATAAAACACAGTATTGCTGAGATGAAAGCTTGTTTATGACAACACCCCATCTTATATATCTCGGTCTGCATATGAAAAGATTGAACAAGTCACTTCAAGTAATTTTCCCCACAAGCATGATTAAAAGAAGAAACATTCAACAATCTGTATTCGGAGTATGTCAGGCCTCCGCCTCGCTCTGAAAGCACAGAAGAAAAATGATCGATTGCGTTATGCAGCAGACCTTTGTCTTTCTAGCTCCTAGAAATGAAGATAGGCAATCATCCATCAGACCAGTGCCAGCGACTGCTTCCCAGGGCCTGAATATATGATTACATTGCTTTGACTCCATTTATCTGAATACATCCTATTCAGCAGTGTGGACTGGGGTGTGCTACTCCACCCCAAAAACTGCAGCCCAGAAAATTCCTCACAAGCTGTCCCAAATCCTCTTAATGCTATCAATCCTGCTTTCACTCATTCCACTTCATTGTCTCTTTATTTTGCCACTTTCCTGCACGGGGAAGCTTGATTGATTTGGCTTTCAGGGATGGGAGACAGGAAAGTTGGGGTGCTAGGCAAAGTGTTTGGGAGCATCGTCTTAACTCTGACACAGACAAATGGCCTGGGCCAGATTGGTGAATTATTTGTCTTTCGGAATATAGCAGAGGCTTCTTTACAGATGAGTCGCCTCATCATGCTTTTTCTCCTGCTTGATAATGTGGTGATAAGCACATCTGTTTTCCTCTGGCCCGTATCACTTAGCAGGAGCACATGATAAGTCAATCCACAGGCTGCTTTTAAAATGACCGGCAGTAAAGTGAGTACATTTTTCCGCTCCCTTGATTACACACACCTGTCCTAATGTGCCACACCTTTTAATTAAAAGGTCATTTAATTCCTTCCCTTTGATCTGTGCCAGTTCGTACCCTTGTGTCATTTGTTCCAGCGGTCCTTCCGTGAGTTTCCTGGGTATTATTTGTTGGGACCGCAGGTATGCCACAGACGGACTTCATTTGTACACAAAGGACTGACTTGAAAGTAAAGGCGACAGCATTCTGGATCTCTTTGTTCTTCACCAGACGACAACGCTCTAGTCCTTTTCCGCTTTTCCCGGCCTTTCTGCACTTTCCGACCTCCTGTAAACTAAGTTCCTCTAAAGCAAACCTCCTCTTCCTACCACCACAAACCAAGCACCGGACCTGGGGAGACCGATCGTTTTCCATAGCTGCTCCAACCCTCTGGAACTCCCTGACAAAAGATATCCATGACTGTACTGACCTGCCCTTCAAAAAACGTACAAAAACTCACCTCTTCAAAACTGCTTTTCATGTGTGACTGCTTTAAATTGTTTTGTGTTATATTTTCCGTGTTCTTCTGATTCTGTTTTTAAAATTTTAGATGTGTGACACAAATGAATGTATTAATATTGTTCCAAAAGTATAGAACTGCTACTGTAAAATGTATTGTCAGGAACTTGAAGTAGATTACAGAACCGGGTATAGTTTCTATAACTGTGTTCCCAGAACCACACTGGATTTTGTTAATTTTGGTTCCTCACTGACAGGATTGAACAACTTTTCATCCAAAGCTACAGCACTTTTCAGCCTGAGCCAGTAGATGAAGGGATGAGGGGAATATAAAATCCTTTTTTTTGCAAACATAGTTAGTTTGCCTTGTTATGGAAATCACAGTGGCATTGATTAACACCATGTGCAGATTAGTCAGACAGAGCTGAGAGGCAACTGAGAGCCACACTGTGGGACAGGGACTTGGGGGCAATTAACAGCATTGACACCATTTTGTGTGTCGATCCTGAGCAGCAGGGTTTTCATAGAGAAGTCCAGCCAGCCCCAAGCAGCTCTCCCTCACTAATCCTTTGCATTTTTAATGAACTTCATTTATTTTTGTTACAACCGCTTTAACATTTCAACAGGGCTTTTTGTTTCCTATTGGAAGAGGCTTAACTTGATGCATTTCAAATAATTGATGTAACAGGGGCTTAGCCAAAATAAGCATGAAATTATTTCTGACCCCATCCAGAAATGAGGCAGAGAGGGTTCAGAGGCATTCAACTCTTTAATGAAGACATGAAGACATAGCCCAGCTGCACACTGCATGGTAATGTATGTCTTTACGACCATACTTACACCTGTCTGTTCAATGTCACCATCACACCTGCTGGCCATAATATCAGATTTTTAATATAATCTGCTTGCTGTTTGGATATCTCCACATGGATGACAGAACATCACCTTCAGCTCAACCTCTCAAAGACGGAGCTCCTCGTCATCCCACCCTGTCCCTCCTTATATCAGCCTATCAATCTTCAGCTTGGATCCATGCAACTTGTGTCCATAAGCTCTGCACAAAACTTGGGTGTCATGACTGATGACCAACCGACCTTCAAGGTTCATATGTTTTCAATTGCCCGATCTTGTTGATTCGCCCTGTACAACATCAGGAAGATCAGACCCTACCTGACCAAGCAATCGACACAACTCCTGGTTCAGGCCCTTGTGTTATCACGTTTAGACTACTGCAACTCTCTACTGGCGGGTCTTCCTGCTGCACCACCAAACCTCTGCAGATGATCCAGAACGCAGCTGCACGTCTGGTGTAACTCTGCTCCTCATCTCTCTGCACTGGCTCCGGGTCACAGCCCGCATCAAATTCAAAGCCTTGTCTCTTGCCTACAAAATAGCAATGGGCACAGCCCCTTCTTATCTGAACTGCTTTGTTCAGGTCCACAAAACCTCCCATCCACTACGCTCTTCGAGTGAAAGACGTCTGGCTCCTCTGCCGCTGAAGGCTTTTGCGTCTCAAACCAGACTTTTCTCCTCTGTAGTGCCCCTATAGGTGGTGGAACCAACTTCTAAACTCCATTCGTTCTGCTGAGTCCTTATCAATCTTTAAGAAGAGACTGAAGACCCAACTCATTACTGAACACCTTCACTCTTGATCTACACAGATGAAGACGATAAGTATCTCACTGACTGCTCTTGCGACCTAAAAGCACTTGTGTCCTAATGGACTCAGACTAACCCACGGCACTTACTCTTGCTTTGTTTCTTAACTTCATCCTTGCTTGTGTTGTATTAACTCTCATTTGTATGTCGCTTTGGATAAAAGCATCTGCTAAATGACATTGTAGAATTGTAGACAAGAGCAGGGAGTGTAGAATAAGATCTGCCTCTCTAATTCTCAGAACTGACTGAACTGTAAGTAAAAATGATGGAGCTTTTCCATCACTTTTTTGCTCCTTCCCCACACAATCTCCCATGATATATGTCATGGTGGTATGTGTCAAATGTTGCAGCTGGTGGGTCTGTGGGTCACTTCATTAATCCTAAAAGAATAATAGAAATGTGTAGCAAGTAGAGTGGGAAGAACACTGATTACCTCGGGTGAAGCTAATGGCTTTGGAAGCAACAATTGTCTAACCTCTGCATCTTGATTAATCTAATACTCCTGCACTTCAAGCATCACTGACACTCTTTGAATGACTAACTGCCCACACAAGGCAGCACTTATAACAGATGAACTGTTTGTATTATCTACATTTTACTAAAGGCTGATGTGCCTGTATATGTTGTAGTCTGTTTTTATGATTCTATGGCCACATTTCATGGTATCTCAGGCAGGTATTAGTTATGTTTTTCGAGAAATAGCTCACCATTTTGGGAAGTATGCTTATTCACTTTCAGTAAGATGGTAAGATCAATACCACTGTCATGTTTGGATGGGAAATACAGTTTGTATAGCAAGTAAGTGTAGCATAGCACTAAGACTAGACAGCTAGCCTAAAAATCCATCGACCGTCATCTCTAAAGCTCAATAGTAAACACTTTATATCTTGTTTGTTTAACCTATAACCATTTCTTGGCTGGGTCCAGTAAGTTTTTCTGGCTAGCTGTTTCCCCATGTTTCCAGTATTTATGATAACTTGCTACTTCACGTCATGATGGCTGGTGCACACTACTTTCTACATGGGAATTTGATAGGTTTGTAAGGAAAAAAGTTAACATTAAGTTCATATCTGCTCTAAACCTCTCTTGGACAAGTAAAAACAGGAAGACATGTTGCTGTTACTGTTGCTCATAATAGAAGAAAAAGAGTAGCAAGTGTAGCAGATGGCTTTCTGCTCTCACACTCTGTGTTGTGTTGTGTGGGAATAAGTGAGACTTAGCTGAGTATCTGTGGGGTTTATTCTTCACAGGAAAAATGGAAAAACACAGGCGTCACACTCAGGAGCCACACAGCCACTCTCCACCCTCCACTTTGAGCACACACAGCTCTTTTCTTATATCACACAATAAATGGTATAGCCTATACTACATTATAAACAATATGACAATACATAAACTCTCTTACACACATAAGCCACACAAAATTATATATCAAAAAATAAATCATTTCACCCAAATATCTCATTTTTTATAGTGCGACAATATTAGAACATGAATTAAATCTAACAACTAGCATACCTTCACAGGAAAAACTGAAAAACACAGGCGTTACACACAGGAGCCACACAGCCACTCTCCACCCTCTACAAGAAAAATAAAATAAAAATTCACATAAACCACAATCAACCTACACATGACACATGAGATAACACAATTTCAAATTAGCATAAAAGAGATAAAAAACAAAAACAAAAACAAAAACTAGCATAAGGCTGAGTTAGCTAACTCTGAATGCATAACTTGACTTAAAGTTCAATTCATAAGTTGCAAGTAAAATGTAAGCTTGACCAACAGGTTCATAAGCTTTTTACATAACAGTATATATCAGCATATTGTGGTTTTTGTATGGGAAAAAAGTCATAATAAATAGAGAGAAGGAGAGAGTGCTTCATTCCATGACTAACCCACTTTGAGCACACACAGCTCTTTGGTGCTGGGTGGTGCAACACCAAAACAACTCCCCAGAGGAACAAAAAGCATGCATTGATAACCACCATAGAAACTTTTTTACAGGCAAAAAATAATTCTTTTTTGGGGAAGTTCACTACACAAAAAAAGTTTTGTTTAGGGAAAACAAATAAAAAAAATTAAATTTAAAAAATTGACTCAGCTACACAAGCACCTACAAAAGCCCAAATTACAGCAATGCAGCTTTCACTACTCCCTGACATGTTTCATATCTGAAAAATGCAAAAGTACAACAGCAAAACTTTACACAAAAAAACACATCATAAATATTACTCTAACTGTGACTTCTGCAGTAGCCTAAATAACACTACATGCATTGTAAGACAAATTCATCAAACAATAATCGTTCTTGTTTTAGTGTCTGAAGTATAGCTTTCAAGATGTACTAGCATCTGTTGACTGCCAACGGTGCTTACAACTCAATGTGTTTCTGTTTCAAGGTAGGCCTGCAGTGCACTCCAATATTTATCGAACCTTATGCTCCTCTTGTCTCGCCTTCCTCAAGGACAGAGGCGGAGATGTTTTGATGTGTACGGGCATGAAGGCAGGAGCCTCTCACTAATGATCTGGCTAGCTGGTAGGAGCCTCAGGGTGCTCTCTGCTTGCAGACTGTAGCAGCAAAACACAAATTAGGAGGGTCACCAGTTAACTAATGAGGCTATATTCTCCAGGGATAACTAGAACAAAAGCGAGATATGCATGAGGAGGTGAAAGCAGATGAATTAAATTTAATTATTTTCTTTTTATATTCCCGGAATCACAGGTCTGCCTCAAAGGGTTCACAGACTATACAGGGTACTACACGCTCTGTCCTTTGACCCTAGCAGCAGACAAGGAACAACTTCTAAAAAAATACCTTCAACATGAAAAAAAGAGAAGAAACCACAAGGAGAGCAACAGAGGAGGGATCCCCCTCCCACGATGGACAGTAATACATGTTCTACAGAACAGATCACATAGTAAAATAGAGTGGATAGAGTGTTTGTTTATTTGTTTATTTAAAAGGATCCCCATTAGCTGACGCCAAGACAACAGCTAGTCTTCCTGGGGTCCAGACAGTAATTTGTAATAGAGTACCACAGGCACAACTCAAGTCATTATAAAAATATATAAAAGAGAAGAAAAAAAAATGAAAAAAATAAAGCATTATGCAGTCTTGTATTACACAGCCCAACCACACTCAAATAAATTGACGATATAATTAAGATGTTGACATCAAATACATTCTTAATCTTCTTTTTAAACCAGCCTTTCCCTTAATTTCACGAATCTCACCTGGAAAACTGTTCCAAAGTGCAATTGACCTACTGACAACTTCAAAGAGACAGTCTTAGGTAGTGGTAGAGTAATCAGTCCACTATTTTCCCCCTCAAGTGTTATAAGAATTAGTATTCGAGTGGTAAATTATATTATTAGAAAAGGATTTTGGAGTTTTATCAAGGAACGCAGCAGTCCACCCCCAACCATGATCCATGCTGAGGTATAGTAGTAGTATTAGAAAAGAGTCCAGGAAAACCACCACAGCGATCATGGCAACAGTCCTAGCCCAACAGTGATCTACGGTGGGGATGGTGGTAGTAGTGGGTGCCTAGCAAAGGCCGCAGCCGCAGTCTGTGCCGAAACTATTAACTATGGTGATGGTGATAGTAGAAGTGGGAGAAGCACATCAGCAGGTGAGGTCAAAGCCCACGGCAGCATGGGCCCTTAATGATGCAGTGTAGAGTGGACCACAACAAGAGGAGCGCTCCTATCTGAGGCCAGTGGGAGGAATAGATAAGTTGAACAATCAATCACAATAGTTCTTAATGTAATAAAAGTCCAGCTGAATAAATGTTAAAGCAGGAAAATTATTTGCGAGGGTTTTGTTTGGACTTCTTGTTGGATTTGTGTTTGTTCTTCATCTCCTTCCTTCTTACCTTTCTTCTCTCCAGTGTATCTCTCGCTGGTTTTGCGCTCAGCCCTCGTCTCCTCACCTTGAATCCGTTCTCTCCTCACCAGTGCATATTCCATGAGCTAGTCAGATTTTTTTTTTTCTTGTCTAATAATCTCTTTTTGTATCTACTACCTGTGTCAGACGCTGCTTTGTGGTTCAAAACAGAACCATACCTTAACATTCTGTCCATTGTGCAATTGTCAAGAGTTGTCAAACATGAAATCAGACTACTAAATATCAATAAAGTATGATTCTGTCAGGTGCTTTAGCAATACAACACAAAGTGGAAGGGGAATCATGAGATAGAAAGAGTTGCACAAGTTGAGAGGCAGTAAAAAACCAACAAGCAGAATCTGAGATAATCCCAAAATTGGTTAGGCTTTAAACCCCAAATGCCCACATCTTAAAAACAGGCTTTCTGCTGAAAAAAAAAAAAACCCTCAACCATAATGATATCTACAGGGTTATTTCTTCCACATCGACAAAGCATCAGGGCAACGGAAGACATTATACAAACTGCTCTCTATTTTTGACAAAAAACATCTTAACTCGGGGCCCACTTCCTTGTTTTTTGTAGAGCTTCCAATCATCAGTCTTGATTAGCTGATTGCATTTGCTCAAAATAGTGCTGAAACAATCAGTTTATCAGTCATCTGAAAGGAAATTAATCAACAATTTTCACATTTGATAACTGTTTAAAGATTAACGCCACTGATTTGACATATCAAGGTCAGTTTACAGAGCACTACTCAGCATGTGGAGACGATGGTATAATGTCTTCTCTGGCTCTGAAGGGGCTTATTCTTAGTCACAAAGGTCCTAAAACATAGCTTACTGTGGGGGTTTGGGAAGCTACTCCCTTGTTTTTTTAGTAGTTTTAGTGTTAGATAAATGCTAAACCAAATCATCCATTTCTTCAGGTCTGGGATATTCTCTGGTGGAATGGTAGCTGATGTACTGAGTGTTGGGTCAGCAGACAGAGCCGAATAAAGCACCAGTGCTGCTTTCAGTCATGTGCACACTCTGAATCAGAAGTGGAGATACTCCCTGGGAACCTTAACAAAAATAAATGAATAAATAAATAAACAAACAAACACACATGAACACACAACAAACAGTAGAAATATTCTTATGTTACTCATTTATACAGCTTAAGCATCACAGTTAGATCATAACACAAAAGGCCACTACAGGCCTCATATGGCATGGCACACAAATCCAGTAACATATATTGATTGATAATAAATTATTTGCAGTTTACATTGCTGACTTAATTTTGAACTGTACACAAAGATTCAGCCTAATTAGATAACTTTCCAGTGGCATATGTAATAATGGATGGACTTGAACCTTTTGGGAACACTCTAATGCACATGAACTTGCATGGTAGGCAACTATCTGCAGGAAACTGCTTTCCATAAATTGGACAGTAGTCCTAAAGGTCGAGCCGTTATAAAGGGGTATATGAATAATCAAACCTGAAACTGATAATATTACAGGGGTATATGAACCAAAGCATCACAGATATTGATGCCTGTGATATCAATGTGTAATTGGTCTGGAATGCAATATTACGATTAAACTGAGACATCAGTGACGGCTTACCACACAAATGAGATCTAAATCCTGTTCTGCTGTCTTGTCTGCTTTCTCTTCAGATTCATCTTTCCTTTAAGGGAAATATAAAACCAATGGACAAACCCATTGCAATATAAACCTGTCAGTTCAACACTTAGTTACACTATAAATACAAAGCAGAAATCCATCAAATCATAGTTGAGGAAATTAAATGTGTACAATGTTGTTGTTTTTTGTAGATATGTAAACTGACAACTTACGGTGTCTCCACAGGTCTTAATGTGGAACTGGATCAGGGGCAAAGTAATAAACTGGCCACAGGTCATGCATCTGTTGTTGGGTTTTTTTGCATTTTTTCATACTCTGCAGCATCCTAAGGCAGTGGGCTGATATCATTTTTTTCTTGAGGAGGAACAATTTATAATACATATTCCCTCTGTTTAATGAAGACCTAAGATTTTTTGCAGTGTATCCTTGAGAACATTGGGGCAAAGAAGAGGTCTTTCTATGTCCTCTGTCCCCTTTAAATTAAAGTGAGCTGGTTTTAAATACTGGAGTTTCCCAAGGCTGCATGTTGTCTCCTTTGTTGTTTTTAATTTATACAAATTACACAGTGCACATCAGAAATATAAATCTACTCAAACATGCTGATGACATAGCCTTGGTTGGTCTCCTCACAGAAAGGAATGCCATACATGAGAAAGCCAGGTCACTCTACTGCAGGACTGGTGTCAGACCATGTAATCTCTCCTCGCCTGGTTTCCTGCGTCTCTCCATTCATCCCTGGTGGGCAGGACTAAGATGCAAGGAAAAGACGCAAGTGAGTGAAATGTGATTGCAATTAAGGAACATGGGATGTTCCCACAGAGTCATTCTAGCTCCCGATCAGTTCTGCACATTCCAATGACAGTGATTAGATGAGCAAGTCTGTTTTACAATATCATTACTGCACCAAAGTCAATTCATGCAATTATTCCAGGATTTTGATTATAAACACCTCTGAGAAAATACAGGTCTTATATAATAAAGGTGCAGTCCTCTTTGACCCCAAGGTTGGGTATGCCCATGACTGAAAGATGTGGGCACTTTCCAGGCAAGAAGTTGCATTATGGGATATGTAGGATCAAGAATTATGGGAGTTTGCCCCCAACCATGGACTAAAAGTCAGTACATTGCAGCTTGGATTTTGACTGTTAGGTCAAATCAATGGGGAAATTGCCAAACAATAATGCTCCAGTTTGTCATATGTTCTTGATTATTTTGTATTATTATGATTATGTAAATAGACTGATCCATCGTATAAACTGTTCCAGCATCCTGACCCTGAAGCCTGTCCAGTCCTAGACCTGCTGCAGCTTGGGCTGTGCTGCATCACTGTCCGTCTTATATGAGAGCAAAAGTAATTGAGCTTGATTAACCTGGCCCTTTGCCACATCATTAGATTGATAGATGGAAGTGGCAGATCAGACAGGAGAAGGCAGGAAGCACTTAAGTCATAAAGCAAGGTCATTCTTACCATGTGACTGACTCATTTGCTGTTTTTGTTTCCACCTGCCTTGGCACGATACTCGCAATGTCAATAGCATGAACGAGGGGCAGATATTTCACTTTCTCGGGTGCATCTACTTGAAGGCTGCATTGTAAATGCAAATTGAAAACAGGAGACCATGAATCACTATGCATAAACGCATATATTCACGCTGTATGGATGGGTGCAGTCACTATCTGTTTCAGTGCCAAGAAAGCTGCTATGTCAATCCTTTTAAATCATTTATTCAGTACTATCTGGAGAGCCAACCATTAAAAGCAAGTCAAATTTTTCTAGGAAATTTTTCAAAAGAAGAACAAATAATGCAGACAGATAAAATTAACAAATATAACTTAAAGGCTTACTTCTCACAGTGAAGCCTTTGTTGTTCTCATCTTTATCCACTGGTGGAATCAGGAGAGGGGCAGGGTAGGCAACTGCCCTCTTGGTGCCCCACGTTTAAAAAAAAGTCAAAAAAGTGCTCTCTTGGATGCCCAATGGTAGATAAAAGATGATCAAGTGCCCTCTAGAGGGCCATACTAGTAGAGAAAACACAATGAAGTGCCCTCTAAGGTGTGCTTAAATGTAGAAATGTTAAAGTGCCTCCAAGGATGCCCATGAATGGAGAAAATGGAGGCCACTCTAGGGCAAAATTTAGAAGATGTGATGTAGTGCCATATAAGATTAAACCTACCAGTAAACTTCTGGCGAACTGGTGCCTCACCACAAGCAGCTGGTACCCTTTTCTTTTCTTCACCCCTGCCCTTTAGACCGCCTGAGTCTGCCACTGTATTCTGTATTCTTCTAATATAACTTTCTTAACCATTTTTAAATGTTCACATCAACCGAAAGGTACTACGACATTGGAAACCGGGAGCTCTTGGCAGTCAAGCTATCTCTGGAGGAATGGCGCCACTGGCTTGACGGTACCAAGCAACCATTCATGTATGGAGAGACCACAAAAATCTGGCGTATATCCAGTCTGCCAAGAGATTCAACTCCCGAAAGTCCAGGTGGTCCCTCTTTTTCTACCGGTTCGACTTCTACCTATTCTATCAGCCAGGACACTGCAACGTCAAACCTGATGCCCTGTCCTGGCAATTTCTGGAGAAGGACTCTGCCGCTGTCTCTGACTCCATCCTCCTGTTTTCATGTCTGGTTGCCTCACTTACTTGGGAGGTGGAGGAAAGAGTTAGGTAGGGTAGTGTACTAGTTTAGGTAGAGTATGCACAATACCCTGGTCAGCTCTATCACTAGACTTACCCCCTTGTACCTATGAGTATCAGCCTCTTCTGTTTCCCATCCTGGAAAAAGATTATCCTGCCCATCTGTCCAGGCTTTCATCCACCGTTGCCTCCAGACCTGGCCTCAAGCCAGAACCTCTCTCATCCATTCATCTGAAAGGTACACTGTGGCCGCCAACTGCCAGGGCTATGGCATCTAGTACTTGGTAGAATGGAAGGGTTACAGCCCGGCTCATCTTAGACCGTCAACGCATTGCAGACTTCCACCAAAAATACCCCGATCAGCCTTCGATGACCACCAATCTCTCCTGGCGGGGAACCCACTCAGCTCCTCCTTCTGCACCCCCGCACAAAGAGGGATCTTCCTCTGACTTGGAGGGGATATCCTCAGTTGACAAGGGCATGGGTTTGCTTTAAATACATATGTTATAAAAACCCTTTAACAGGGTTGCATTAGTTGTTATTCGAGGCATATATGTTTTAATACTTTATAAAATAATGCCTTCTCATTTATTTAAGCCCCTGTCCCTCTAGTATTGGAAGAATGAGTCCTAAGATGCCGGAAATAAGTTCAAAACTTTAAGAGATTTTCTGTTTACTTGTGAATATTATCCTGCTGAACAAAACATGTAAGTGTCATAAACGCATGTTTGCCACACAGCATTTTCTGCAGTAATCCAAAACCCAATTGAAAAATCCTATTTACTCTTGTTAACTTTCAGGTTGGCCCACAAAAATACTTAATCACAGCAACATTCATTGATATTGTGCTAATCCAGCAGCCATGCAAGGCAAAATCATCGAACTTCCCTTATGTAAATCCCAAGAAAGTCAACAGCTGGTTTCTTTTATATTACTATCCGTGCATTCTTTCATGAATTTAAATACTTTTCATATGAGGGTTTTAGCAGCTAACAAAATACATCATGAAGCTACAGTTAAAGCTTGGTGGGGCCCAATTTGAATGTGGATTTGTGCGCAGTACTCAAACTTAAGTGGTGCTTTGGGATGCACTAAGCAGGCTGAGTCTGGAGCTCTGAGACAAGAATTTAAATTAAAATGCATATGAAGAAATCAGGTAATTGGTCTGTGACCATCTCTAGCAGTTGAGAATCCTCTGTGTTTGCCCTGCCTTCATTTAAGGAGAGAGCACCATCCGCCATTCAGTGCTCATGGTTTTTGTGTGGGAATATTTTTGGGAGAAGGACATTACACTGATCTAATTAATTACCATCGTAAAAACAGCAAACATCATTAAAGTGTAATTCCATTAGAGCTTCTCATTCCACCTGCATTCATTAGCAGACAAGAGTGGAAAACGGTAGACTCTGAGGTAGAGAACGTGCACATGTCCACGCCCACACACACACACACACACACACACACACACACACTAACACACTCGCTAATATGAGTGTGCAGAATTCAGATCAGTGCTCTGCTGTTATAGTCAGAAAAGAAGGGCAATAGAACGAGTTAAACAGCAAAAGGCATTTGAAAGATATATATAAAAATAAATCTAAGAAGCAGAAATATCAGTACTGTATAAGGATTCTGTGGGATATTTGTGGATGCTACCCCAACATGCAAAAGATGAAAGGCTTAGGTTGTAGTGAAATAGTGCTCGCAGTAGTTAAACAGGATCAAGAAAAGTGTCATCTGCTCAACATATTCTCTTCTTCTGTTGAATAATGATCACATAAAGATGGTTCCTATTTAAATACAATACTCATCATTTAATTGTGTCTTCTTTTTTTTTTTTTTAGCTGTGGCAGCCATTTCTATCAGTTATGATAACAGCTGTCAGCTGTAGTGGCAATAGAGACAGAGCGCACTTAAGCCTCGCTCCCACCGGAGGGGAAAACAATCTATCTCTCTCCATTGACAATGTATTGAATTAAGGAGCCTCCTTGAAAATTCCATCTACTAACAAACAACAGAAAAATGTCTAAAAGCTGGTGTGTGGTGAAATACACAACAACAGGGTAAAGACCATAAATAAGTTTTTAAAATCTGACAAATCGAAAAACTGAACTGTCTGCAATGCTCCAGCTTTTTTGTATTTCTTTAAACGAATCACAGTTCGAATCAAAGCAGGAAGTTTAAATATTTAACTGAGATGATAGTTTGGGTGAAAGTTTTACTGTTCATCTTCACTTTCCTTGCCAGATAAGTTTAACTTTGGGGTCTGTTTAATCATGAATGCTTGTGATTTTTACCCTGTCTGACTTTTAAGTTGTAAATACTTTAATTGTCAATTAAGTTTAGTGTTAGTGAAGAAACAGTGGATTTATTTCAGTCTGTGTGATTGCCTGAAAAGGAATTTAATGGTTGGGCAGCTGTGCATTCATCGAATGCATTCAAATATGATGTTGGTATGGTGTTTGATGCAAAGTGAAAACGATTAATTCCCTTGAAACATAGAAGCAGGCATATTTTACGTCTATATTCTCAGTACCATGGCAGCATGGTGTTTAAAAGGTCAGTTTCTTTTTCAGTTGCACATTTCTATCGCACGCATAAAGATCCAAAGAGAAGTTTCTTTGGAGGTGCTGACAGTTTCCACACTAAAAATAAAAAAGATGTAATTTTTCCATGTCCTAACAATGGGCTAAACAGTTTGGGCTGCATTAAGGAGCAGCAAAACCATTTTCACCAAAATAACTGGTTCTATCATGTAGAAATCTGCTCAAATTTGCAACTTCAAATGCCTTAAGTGCACTCTTAATATGGTGTTTAAAGCGCTCTTGATCTCAGCAGTAAAAGGTGAAATTTTCAGGGCACAGTGTTCTGCTCCTTACCTGCGGCTTTATGCTACCATACAACGAGGCAGCACAGAGGATACCATGAAAATTTTTATTCTATTGTTCGTAGATGCTCAACCCCCTTGCAGAATCAAAATTCTTATCAGCTGACCTTTAAGATAATCTAGTTTGCCACTGATAAACTTGGAGCAGCAGAAAACTTTGGTTAAGGTCACATTGGATTGCACTCATTTGGGGGTCTGTCTGTCCTCTTGAGGGACTCTGAAAAGGTTGTGAAGAAACAAGGCCTCCAACCCAGGTATATTGCTTTTGTGTAGTTGACTACTATCTCATCAGACTTTTATCACTTAATCTATCTACTTGACCTTTGGCGGAGTCTCCAAAACTATTTCTTTTAACTGATTTTGCATTGAGCCCCGTCGGATCCCAGAGGACAGCATGTGCCGTTTCTGAATGATTAGTGCCCCGCTTTGTTCTGCCTGAATGGGGCTTGTGAGAAAAGCTTTTTCAGCTGGAGATCTGTGGAGGGGAGAGACACGGGGGGTGTGAATGTTATTTATTCCTGTGGCATTGTCATAGTCATATTTCACTGGCTACTGACAATAAAAAAGAGAGTCTTTCAGAGTATGATTCATTACTGTAAGAGTGAAATGCAGATTGCATGCAAGAAGAATAAGAATAAGATCCACATAAGCCCACTGAGAGCTAGTGGTTGATTCAGAAACGGCAACGCTGAAGCTTCTTCCAGGGGTTCAGAATCTCTCAGAGGCTAATTGGGCAGTCCATGGCCTAGAAGTTAGAGAATTGGACTTGAACAGGTGTCTTGTTCAAGGGCACTTCAGTCCTTGACCTAACACTATACTCTTCAGGAGTCGTGATGTCATCCATTTTCATAAACAGTCTGTGGTCAGATCACATTTGCTACTTTTTCAAAACCAACAATCGAACACAGGGCTCCAGACTGGAGTTCTGGTGCTCCTAACTGAAAATTTTAAGGTAAGAAAGGAATAAACAGGATGCATATTTTTTTGTAATTAATTAATTATAATAAAAAAATATATTTTATCAAAATTAAAAAGGACAGCATGTATAGTTCAAAAATATATTTTTCTAAAAACAAAGTAAAGCAAACAAAATACACAATATCTAAACTAACTATCCAAACTAAGATTATTTACAGTGTGAAAATGTGAGGGAGTACGAGTGTGTGAAAAAATGGTGACGAGTGTAACGCTGAACTCGACGCTTCAAACACAATGGGTGACGTCACAATACAGTCTATGGTTATAAAAGACGTTTAAAAAGTAAATTAATGTACGTAAATGCCGGATGTGACTATTTGATTGCAGCCCTGTTCCTATCCCTGCAGTTACCTGAACTTTGCCAACAAATCTCTCACCTGTCTTCACTCTCTTTAAATAGGCCCCAGAATTTATAACCCTCGCCCTTATAGCCCTTTCCACACACACAACAAGTTGCCATGTGCGTCATGCTTTCCAGTTCCAGTGCCATTTAGATTTGATCTGTTCCTGTTTTTTCCCAGTTACTTGTTCTTGACTAACCTTGATTTTTCCATCTCGTTGGATTTCTTTGCTTGTTCGGACTGGCTTTCTGGTGTTGACCCTTGCCTGCCTCACAGTTTGGTAAGGCTATTGTTTCAATAGATCCTTGTGCTCCACGAGTCAGCCTGCATTGTCTGCATTTGGGTGACATCCCAGTTACCACGCACACCAACCCTGACTCAGTGTGTAAGCACCCCTGTATACAGCTTTAGTACATTTTAACAGTAGGCTGTCTGAAATCACTCCATAGTTACAGTGGGCTTCATTTATCCTCTGCCATTTCCTTATATTGGAAAAGGACATAATCCAGCTTGTATTACAATATATTTTGTACTGCAATGGGTAAATAAACATAAATTGTAGGACAAAGGGTTGCTGAGTATCAGAGTGCTACTAACAAATAAGATACTTCTTTAACGTGTGTTAACCAATTAACAACTGACCCACCCGACCTTGGTTTCTTCTTACAGTGCTGAGGCTTGGCTGAATGAGAGTTTCCATGAAACCAAGACAAGGAACAGGTGTTCATTTCATTGATGGGAGAAATCTGGTTCAAACCTCCATAAAGGTGCAAAGGGTTTGTAATCTGGCAGAGAAACACTTTAATTTAATACACATGGAGCATAGACATGTGGAAAATCCATCCTGACAGAGCTGTGCTATGCTAATGGAAACCACTGTAATTAGGCATCTGGGGGGCAGTGCTGGGTTGTAAGTATATATTGAAATCAAGATTTTGGGGTTTGATTGACAGACTGGAACCAGTGGGGAGGTACAGCCTGACTGGGTGAGTGGAAGCTGCAGATGGGTGGAGGGTGTACCACTGGTATGTTCCAGACTTGTTCAGTTTCACCTGATTATGAAAGTGTCCAGACGTGACTAAGAAGCTTCATCATCAAAGGGAACATAATAAGCCATGCTTAGGCCATTATGAGAATTATATATGCACAATTAATCCCATGTACGGATTACGAGACAATGGCCCCAAACCCTCTTAGATAAGAGCAAGACGCCCAGCCTCTTTGTGGTACTTTTGTACCTTTTGATGTTTGTTTTTTGCCTTGTTTTAACATTTTTATTCAATCTTCCATCCATTCCTGTGAGCATAGTTTACATGATATAGCTCTAGGATGTCTAGATCTATGATAACAATCATCTGAATCTTCCTATTTGCGCAAACCTATTTTTCCCTGGTTATTCTAATTTGATGTTGTATACAGATTATGATTATACAGAGTATACAACACAGAATGAACAATTTTTAGGAGACTTCCTTTTTTTCCTGGAGAAAATTCATTTCTTTAGTGTTTAATTTTATTAAAATAATACAAAATATATATATATACAATGAGTTTTTATAAAGCAACACTAATGGATATGAGTTAAGCATTCATGAAAAATGAGTAAACTCATGGTAAAGGGTCTCTTATTTATTTACATTTTTACTATTGGTGGTTTCTCCCGCTTCATATTCTCCATCTGTTGGAATGGGCAGAAAAAATAACAAATAATGTATTTTAATCAATACAAATCATTATTATGTAATAATAATTTATATATTTCTACATTTTGTCTACTTCTATCAGCTTTGAGATTTTTTGTGGTAAATCGAATGTTTTTTTTTTTTTTTAGCAATTCTGAGTCTCTTTTGCATCTCTGTTGTTGATTAGGGCATCCCTACTTTTAACTGAGCTCTATCACTTTGACTTGTGCATTTTATCCTTTGGAACTACCTGGCTTCTGGTTTCTGGTATAGTATTTTGCTTTAAGATTGCTTTTCTGCTTGCTGGGGTTTTATGCTTTAACATATAGCACTTCTGTAGCAATGACAGCTAGCTCTTAAAGTTATGTACTTACTTGATTCCTGTGGTCTATGGCTAGTACCATCAGGTTGAATGCCCCTAAATTTAAGTCGCTTTGGACAAAAGTGTCAGCTAAATGACATGTAATGACATGTAATGACTTTCCAACAAGAAATATTAAGTCACTTCAAACAGAGGCTCTGGCCCAGGAGCCCCCTGACCCTTTGAGCTCCTTGGCCTCTGCCCAGTAGACCTGTTCATTAATCTATCTATGATTAATCCCTTTTATCTGCCAACTCTATTTGCTATAAATGTCCCCAATTGGAGCTAAATGTCATAAAAAGATAAGCATATGGCGTCACTTAGAAAAAAGTGTTGTGTATTAGGCCTCAATGAGTCATTGAACCCAACATGCAAAAAGGACACTTGGCATATGAACTCCGGCAGACAAGACAGAGTAGTGTTTTTGACCTTGACAGTGCTCTGCCTCCCCTTTAGTGGAATTGCCTTCCCTTCTCTTCCGAGAGTTTATGCAGGGGGTCACTTGCCCATGAATCTTTGGAATGACACATAAGTCAGGCTGGGAAATAAATAAATTCGGCAGCTGGCAGGACCATGCATCTCTGCGACATTTCAGAAATCTGAAAAAACACAAACTTGAGCCCCTCCTGGAGCAGCAGGGTCATGTCTGTCATCTCCATCTTCTCATGTCCAACCTTGAGGGAGGCCTTGACCTGCTGTCCTAGAGGGCAGAGACACACTGACACACACACACACACACACACACACATACATACACACACACACACACACACACACACACAGAGGAGACAGACATAGAGGCAGACCCGGAGAGGATCCTGTCGCTATGCTAATGCTGCAGCGGCTATCAGGTGCCACAGTGACACTACCCTCCCCATCCGGCTCAGCATACTCTGGGGACAGCCAGCGGATTTTTCTCACTTCCACGGGCAGCTTTCATTTTCCACACTGCTGAAAAGTGGACAGTGTCATCTGTTATTGGATTTCTGGGCTGTAGAGCCTATCTCTGTGTGGGAAATGTGTAGCTTTCTGTTATGAGCAGGATTACAGTAGTCTGTGCTGGGCCAATGAGTCACACCTGAAGACTGGCTGTAAACCAAAGAAAGCACTAATTCATCAATTTTCTTTTTTGCATTGTTTTGATGGAAAGAGGCTTAAAATAGAGGTCTAAAGTCTTCATAAAACTAATTCCACACCCTTTATACACTTATTAGATTATCATGTTTTATTGTCTTAAATTGACCAAAAGAAAAATACCCTTTAATGTCAAAGTGACAAGATATCTCTCAAGATTCACATTTATACAAATAATAATTCACCACATTAAAATAAGTATTTATTGATTGAGCTTTGCTGCAATTATACCCTATTGTTCTTTGCCAATCGACTGGAGCTCTTTCAGATTGCATGTGGATTGTGAGTCAACAGAGGTCCAGCCCATTGACTATATATATAAATAATGGACATAGTGACTGTTACGTCATCCATTGGTTTGTGGACTGCCCATTTGAAGCGTCGATTCAGCGTTACACTCGTCGCCATCTTTTTTTTTCGGAAACGGGGATAGACCATGAAAATGTATGTTACTTACTCAAGAAAACTGAGCAGCGACTCCTTGGAGTGTCTGTTAGTCCAACCAAACGCTGAACAAGACATTTTTAATGAACAAAACTTTCAAATTACTATTATTAAGTGAAAATAAAACGCGAAAGGCTCAAAGGTAAGAGACCGAACTGATAACGTATATATACGTTACCGGTTTGGTTAAACATCTTTTTTTGTGTGTGTATATAGTGAGATATTTGTTTTTGCTGTGGACATCCCAAGCCTTTTCTTGTTGCTTCACAGTTTTGTTTTGTAAATAAAAGCACCTAAATCTTTGCGACTCCGGCCATGTTTATATTCCTAAAACAGTGACCTAACCTCTTAAATGTTTGACAGATTGTGTTTGGTATGAATAGTAAATGTCACAGTTTGTGCAGGTGTGCTAAATCAATGGTAAACATTTGCTTACAATGAATATGAGAAACTAACCTATCAAGATTAAAAGTATATAGTTTTACCTGTTATGGAGGTATTCTTGTATGATACCAAAGGTGGATAACACATTCAACTCCAATTCCAATTAAACAGGGAAATGATCTAAAATATAATTCATCATTTGCTAATCCTTTCTGTCATATATTCAAGTGAAAACTGGCAAAGACAATATAGTTTATGTTCCAGCTAATGACCCTATGCATTCTGTTTTTGAATTGTGGTTGTAATTACATTTTTGAGTGGAAAATGGAACATTCCTGGATTGTTTCTTTCACTGCCAGACTTAACGATTTATCATTAGAATTATTATTTGGCAATAGTGTTCTATTTACTATAATACTATATAAAAGTACTTGTTATTATCTTCTACTTGATTGGTAGAACTTTTTATTACCCAAATATCTTAATGCAAATATACAAAATAACTTCACATGGTCCAAAAAAACAACAACAAACAAACAACTTATTTGCTATACAAAATACCCAACAACATGTGCACTTTTTAACATTTTGAATCAATAAAAACTCTCATTTGAGCCTGTGAACATTGAGCTAATGTCATTTCAGTTACGACCACATTTGATTTTAATTGAATATTATAATAGGACATTTCTTTCCATATGGCTGTGCCACACAGGTGTTGTACAGGTGGTGCAAAATCTTCAGTCTATTTTCTTATAAAGCAGATGGACAGTTCAGTGATGGTTTAGTGCACAATATGTCTTATATTTGCTTCCATCATTTTCTTGTGCTCTTTTCAATTATCTCATCTCAGTCTGATGTGATATAATCCTTCACTTTTTTCACTTGAACAAGGTGAGAGCTAATGCCATGAGGTTTATCTTAAATAAATAAAAAATAATTTTGTTTACTCTATCTAAACCCTGATTTGATGGAAACATGGGCAATAATAAGCAAGTGAATTTGGGAGTGGAGGTCCAAAGCTTTCACTCCAGGCCTGTAGAGAGTTAGTAGATTTTAGAGAGACTTCCTAGTCACACATCAGTACACGATAACAGCATCTTGTCTTTATGAACCTTTATGTATGGCTAATAATTTGTTGCTAAATTAGTGTTTTGCTTTTTCATCTACATGTAGTTTTAATGAGGTCATGGCACTACTGTCAGGTATCACAATGCTCACTGTAAAAGTATTTGCTAATTTGCTGCTGATCTTCATCAGAGCCCATGATAAACTTAAATAAATACACATTAATGCATGGCCAGAGTTGTCCATCCGTCTGTTGTTGGAGAGATAAAGATTAGGATTTGTTTTGCACACACACACACACACACACACACACACACACACACACACACACACACACACACACACTTTAACAGCAAATTTGTCCTCTGCATTTAACTCATCCTTTACACACCAGTGAACACACCATGCTAGGAGCAGTGGGCAGCACATTACTGCACCTGGGGAGCTGTGGAGCGATTGGGTACCTTGCTCAAGGGCACATCAGCCCTTGAGCTGTCATTCCTGGGATTCTTTTGGCAATTTGTAATTTTAGAATATAACAAAACATAACATAAGAAGGGAATAAAGCTAAATCTCCGCTTAGCATGCTAATCCCGAATAACAGAATTTGCACATTACATGCAGACCACAGACCACAGACCACGTCTGCAACTCCATAAAACACTTACTTTTCATAAGGTACGCACACCATCCAGCACATACACATTGAACATTGATATTTACTGGAAACTAATCGAATGTAATTGAAAAATTGAACCTTGTAGCGCACTTTAAAACTCCGAAAGATAGGTAGGCTAAATAGACTTACAGCTGAGTCAAGCGTGGAAATCCAGAGCGAACTGGGTTACTGACCAGGTGTAGGCCTATCACATAATGGGGCGGAGCTCCCCTAAAAGGTGTCCAATCGGACACAGTGACTAATGGTCAGTGAGATATGCCCTAGACACACACACACACACACACACACACACGCGCACACGTACACTTCTTGCTTTTATAGATAGATAAACTGCTCAAAAGACTGACAGACATAAAGTACTAAAAACTGGTTCTGTGGTAGTCTTCCATATTGTTAGTGTTTCCAGGGCTACATTTTGCAATTCTTTTTAGCTTTGTTTTGCTGCTTTCATAAACTGCTGTTTTTTAACAACAGCAGGAAGCAGTTTTAAGAAAAAAAGGCCACTGTATGCTACCTGCTAAGTACCACACAGCAGACAGACACAGAGGAGATTTCTTTCATCAAACATAAACTTGTTAAAAAAAAAAACACACACATCAACAACAACAAAAGAGGGAAAAATGCTCAGAAGTAGAAATGATTAAAAAGGCAATAACAATAGTGGGGAAAACCACAACAGAAATGTGCACTTGAGAAAAAAAAAATCACTATACTTTTTTAAAAATCACATTATTATTGAATTAATAATCAATACGCTGTGTGAAGAGACAAGATGATACAGCTTCTCTCATCATATGCATTTTGAGCTCCTTCCTCTTCTTGTCTGCTTGTTGTGCACATTCAGAGGGCTGATAAGCAGGAAGAAGGGGCAGACTGGCCTGGAAAAAGCTGGCCAGGAGCAAGCAGACAGATGGCAAAAAGTCAGGAGAGAATAAGATGAGGTAAGGAAGAGTGAGTAAAAAGGGGGAAGAAGATATTTTTTGGATTCCTGGCTCAGTGGAACCACGCTGAGAGACAGGAGAAGCTGTAACTTTCAGCTCCTCAATGTTTATTCTCATTTTCTGGGATTGAATAGGAGGTGTAGTAAGGTGAAAATCAAGCAGCTCTCATTTTGTTTTTGTTTTGTATATTTCAAATGTATTGTGTGCAGAGAGTCATCTTATGTAAACCCAGTGGAAATATAAACATAGGCTGTTTCATATAGAAAAGAAACTAGGTCATAAGCTAAAATTAGTTACAAACACGTAAAATAATCAATGCAGGCAGTCTCCACAATACGTAACTTAATCGTAGAATGTACATAGACATAACCTCTTACTACAGTGCATTGACTTTTCAACTGTGATCAAGACTAAGAGTCTGCCACTGCATTAACAGCATTTACAGGCTGAGAAAAGGTACCCTGTAATATATCATTTCAGTTTATTGTACCTGGATCTGGAACATATTGACATCACTTCAAAGAAGTGTGACTTGGCAGAAACCTGAGCACTTGCACCAGATTGTAAGCAAATCACCAATTTAACGATTGTATCAATGTAGCAATCAACTTGCTGAGTACTATGTTATTGTGACACATGGCAAAAATTATAAAAAATAAGACCAAAATTGTTGGTTCTAAATGAAATGACCCTTTCAAATCTTAACAGTAATTGTCAAAATCCCCATTAAGACACAAAGGGAAATTAGCAAGTCCTCTTTCTTTCTGTCTCTTTCTTTTTTTCTTGCTTTCTTTCTGTTTATTTTCTGTAACTTCCTTATAACTTTGTGCTTAATATGTATTTGAAAAGAAAAACTAGAGACTGTCATTTTGGAGATTCACATGAGAAATGCTTGATGGAAACACTTAAATTCGAAAAGACTTTTTAAAAATATGCATGAAAGTGTTTACGCTTGCGTGAGGTGTTTTTTGTCTTTATCGAAGTTCTGAGGTAGCGAACATTTAACTCACATGACTGATTGGATTTTCAGATTTTGGCTTGGTTGTAGGTTTCTTCTACACATTATCAACACTGACAAATAATTTGCAATACCTGATACTTGTTTGATTGTTTCCTTGATTATATACACTAGTTACGTTAAGTTGTGAAGAAATGTGACATTACTATACTATAGCAGAGTTGAAGGCAGGTAAGCTTCCTCTGCAAAATGTCAGTTTTCTTTTAATGGACATAATCTAATGCAAAGAATAAAACCATATTGTGTTCCCAGTAAAACAAAGGCACTTACTGCAATAAGTACCACCTCCCTTGGTGAAGAAAAAGAAGAAATGGCATGCCACTCAAGATTTGAGGGGAGTGGAAGAGGAGGATATCTGGGCTATGATTTGATCATGGCACCTAGCCCTGTGAGTGCATTCCCATGTCCAACACCTTGGATTACCGCCCTTCAGGTCATTAGCTGAGCTACTGCGGGAGTGTTTAAATCGGAAATCTATTCATCTGCTTTTCTTATATTGATTTGTGGTGGCTGTCTCCCCCCCCTACTCTTCTTTTCTTTCAGCAGCAGAATACTGTTGCTGATCAGTAACAGTACAGGAAGCAACCATGAAAGCGTTCTTTGTGAGCTGCTGTAAACTCCCTCTCTTGTTCGTCTTGTGTGGCAATGAAACTTCACACAAGAATGGAACAACGCGACATCATTCGTCTGCGTCAACACATCCCGTGCTGGCAGTTGGCTGCTCCACCATGCTTCAGTGCACAGTGAGTGTAGAGAGTCTGGGAGCCATTTCGAGCCATTTCCGAGAGCATAACAGAGACTCACTCTCAGTAATGAGACTATAAATGGAGCTGCCTGGCTTTTCTTCCCCACTTCATTTGCCTCCGCTTAAAATTCTTACAGTTCTCTTCGTATATCTCAGAAAGATGATAGTAGTGGTTTTTTGCTATGAGCCAGCTCTACAGTAGTAAAGGCTGTATCAGGGGCTGTGGCAGTAAAACACTGATGTGTTTACTGGTAAGTGAAGTGTGATCACATTGTCTGAGCCTACAATATTTGTTATTTTTTCTACTGCTAAAACAGCAACAGGTTAACCCTGGTGACACATGGGACTCATCACTAATTCTAATTAGGTCACAGGTCAGAAATGATGCTAAATTACACAGTAACGCCTGGATTCCACTGGATGCGTAACGACTCCGACAGGGGTCTGTCCGCAACGGCTGCATATCTACGCAGTCCGTCAACACCCACCGGATCCGTCAGTGTCGGAGCTGTTGCGGACAGCAGAGTCCCGAGGACGCACGAGATCTCGCGAATTCATGCCTAATCAATTCATATAACTGGAAGATAATCAACATCTCCTCGTTAATGACTGGAGACAAATCCAGCGACTCCGTCTTAACGAGCGAACCCGAGGTATTTTATTTTGAAAATATACCGGTGTTTTATTTTGTGTCTGTGCAAGACTTCCTGTCCCGAACGATCTGCTCTGTGCTGAATTTATGCGTAGTGCTCCGTCGTCCGACAAAAATAGAAGCTCTGCGCAAGTGTTGCGAGGGCTGTCGGATGGCCATGCGTTGTCGGACTCATTACGCAGCGGATCTGCAGTCGGTGGAATCTCACACATTGACTATAATGGGTGCGTAACGGCTCCGACGACGGATCTGCAGCCGTTACGCATCCAGTGGAATCCAGGCGTAAGTAGCCATGTTTTTCTCACAGCTACATAAACAAAAGCTGAAATGGTGTCATTAAATGACACTGAAATTTTAAACTGCTCTTAATAACATTCACAATTATTTACCAATAGCAGAGGCTCAATCTTCTTAAGTATGAGTCAGAATTAACATCGTTGATAGAATAACCAGGCGGCAACCTCTGGGTCTGAGCAGGGAGGCAAACCAGGAAGTGCCTTAAGCTGCATTCTACTGAAAATTCCAGCAGCGGACGCTAAGTGTGGCTGCAAAAACATTTCTGTCAATCGATTTCAATGAAAGATGAGAAAAGTTCTCACTTGATTTATTACCTTAGAATTTTAAGACAACACTATGGTCTTAATCGCCAGTAAAAAAATCTTCAAGACAATTTGATGTTAATAGTTCAAATAATAGCCCCATTTAGAAGAAAATAGAAGATAAAGAATCGTAAAGAATAAAGAATTTGGGGGCGTGGCTACCTTTGATTGACAGGTCACTAACAAGGCGAACCGTCATCAGGCGGGAAGCAGATACGTATCCACGGCAACGTGTCAATAAAGTTATCTATAATGTTATATAGATATAAAAAAGGACATTTACCGGTTTGGTTTCATAACTTTAACCCTTTCACTATATTGTTCTTGATGACACAGACATCCATCCTGCATTTCTGAATGTATGCAGACACAGACACAGCATTTACCAGTCAGTGCTCTCAAAGCAGTCCTGGAATGCTGACATAAGCCTTTTTCAGACTGCAGTTTCAAGCCGCTATATTATGCATCTGACATTTTTCCTTCAATCTGAACATCCCAGAGGTGTAATTGTGGGAGCAGGTGATCCAGGCATTATACGGTCTTTGGATGTAGTAACAGATGCGTTAAATTGGCGAGTCTGTTTGAGGTAGGATCAGGCAGTAGGGAAAATAGGAGACGTACGTTATTTGTGTGACCAACAGCTGGGTAATAACAAAGGAAGTGGACCATATCATCAGAAACACCCCTCTCACTTGAGTCTGACCTTAATCAAATCATGTTCCGCAAAATGCAGAACAACTTAGACTGAGTATGTAGAATATCTACAACGAGAAACAGTGCGACATGCAGTTCTTCTGCATCATTGTTTTGATAGTAAATGGACGCCAATATTACGCTGTTGCGAAATCACCATGAATGTCCTACGGAAGAGCTTTTGCAGAAACACACTAAGGAAAAGGGCTGTGGATTCCTCAGGCCAGACCCTCACCTACTTCGGATTGGGTTTTTCTCTGGTGAGCAAGGGCCTGTATGCAGTTATTAGCAGCACAGAGAGATGGTCTGAGGAGCCAAGGTGAGGGCAGGGGACTTTAATGCCTTCTGTTGAAGTTTGTGTAGGCCAGGTCCAGTGTGGGCCTCCTTAATGTTGTCACTGTGGGGCATAAGGGCCAAAGGATTTGGGAAAGTAATCTAATTGTTATTTTTTTAAATTGCTCATCTTCTGTTCTGTTCACAAGCAATAAATCCTTCAATAGTCTAACCAACACAATGCCATAGAATCAGCATATAACATGTTATTTCCTATAGGTCATAATGAAATTAGATAAACATGCATTCATTTTATATGCCATCTATATTGAACTACTTTACAGTACTGACTTTGATAGTACTTTGCCTTCCTGCCTTGTAACGCTCCAGATTAGGCCTATTCAGTGTAAACAATATGGAAATCTTACTGATCTTTAATTGGCAACAAACAATCTATATACATATATATATACACAAATCTTACTGGTCTCCAGTAAGTTAAAAATCACACACTAAAGTGCAGAAATAAAAAGAACAAATCTCAGCCACCATGTGACTTGACCACATCCGTAGTAGTATTAATAAACTCTATGGCTGTGACTCGCTGTTTGCATGTTTTGTATTGCTCCGGTATGACAACCTCAGTGAAATATGTGTGGGAAGGCATGGTGTAGCGCTTACTCACTTTATTTACCAATGCTGTGAAAACAGCTGCGGTCACAGTATTCAGGGGCATCATCAACTCAGTTATTGCCGGAGTTATTTTGCGGTGTCTTTTCAATCACCTTCATATGGAGTTGTACTTTCAAACATTTCAGTCAGGGATCCAAGTCGGGTGGTACAGGATTTTTTTTTTTTACCGAGGCCATTGTCACAGGAGCAGCGCGTCAAGTTGTTGCATCTTCTTGGTTCAAAGAGCCTGCAGTGCTCTTGTTCTTCTTCTCTTGGTTTAATGGCTGATCGCAAACAGTTTTAAGTTGAATACCGCCATCGTCTGTCCCTGCACTCTGCTCCTGCTATGTGATGTGACAATGTGATTGATTCTTGACAGATAAAGTGTATATCTTCTCAAAACTGTATTAATCAATCTCTTCAAAACAACCACAATTATCAGAGGATTGTGTCTGAAAATTAAAATATTCCAACTTTACTGGGTGTAGTTTACTGTTGCTACGCTGGACATTCACTGATGAACTCGTCAGTATAAGTGACTTATTTTCAATTAAATGTCTTATTTTATTATTATTATTATTATTATTATTATTATTATTATATTGTCAGTAGCCATTGCAGCTGCAGCTGAGCAGGATGCCGCCATCTTGTATGAACATCAATATCCATTTTTAAGCATATACCCAGATTAATATTCATGTCACTTCAGATGTCCCTTTCCACTTAAGCTTGTTAATTATATGCTGTTCCAAAATCGTTGCCTCTATATTCACAAAAAAGTGAAATCCTGCTTGTTAGTCGCACAGAATAATATCTATACAAAATTTTTATATTTCTCTTTCTGTAAACAAACAAGATGTTCGTGTTAGTGAGTGAGCTTTAGAGGGCCTGTTTTTGAGAAAGCTTTGATACCTGTTTCCCGAGCTTTCAACAGGTTATTCAGAGGTTAATCACATCTTCCAACTTCATACTTGCACTTCTCAGGTTAGGCTGACAACCTATGAGGTGTGATGGGTTGTATGTGGTAGCAGGTTCAGTTCTCAAACTAAACACAAAGTGAAGTGTTGAACATTATGTTCAGTGGAACCTGTCCATCATTCTATTTTCTATCTACTATTTTCTTATCTCTTTTTTGCATATGACAATTGCGTGATTTAATGCTCCAATTATAATCAAATATTCATGTTAAGGGAGAAAATAATAGCAATTTAATGCTGTATTTTGTTGCTAAGTGCTGCTCTTTGCTCCTGATTTCACTCACAAATAAAATTCCCCAGATATGATAGTGCTTATGGTATATTTTTTAGTGCAGTATGATTAGGTTTTGAGAGAATCAGAAGGTAAATAATTACAGTTTCCCTGCTGCTTACGGCGGATGAAACTCAATTCAGCCGGAGTGTTATTCTCTGCAGACGTCCTGCCGTGAAGCGTCCTCCTGCTGCTGATGATAATAGGACGTTGGGTCCTTATTGGCCTGTCAGCTGTTACAGATGTGCTATTCCCTCCTGTAGGTCACCTCTGGCTGTAGCAGCTGCCTCTTTCTGCTCTTCACCCACCTTCCCCCTTTCCTCCCATGATGGTGGCACTGAACTCCAGCAAAGCCGACTCTGCCCTCCTGGTCGGTCACTCCTGCATCTGTCTGTGGCCTCTGACAGGAGATGGGTGCTTATTTACAACTGTCACACACCAAGGGGAAGCTTTACCCCTACAAAGCGTTTGCTAATCAAAATCCTGTTACTGATTTTTGCCTTTGATTTCCCCAAAGTCTCTCTCAGACTGGAGGTTTTCAGTAGCCAAGACTGATCGGGTGTGGCAGGAAGCCGCTGGCAGCAGCTGATGAATCAAGGGGATGTATGAGCCTGTGTGAGCTGTAATTTTATTAACTGCAGCCCATGATGGATCATCCCCCTCTCACTCTGCCACCCAAAATAAATGCCTGCTGCATAAACAAGTCTTAAAAAAACACACAGAAGCAAGGTGATGTGGTTGTTAACATTATGCTCAATTCCCTTCTGTCTAATGAGCAAACAGCAGTGATGTGATCCATTTCCACGAGCCCCGGCCTTGAATTCCAGGGGGAGAGTGTGAACTGATACTTAAGCTTCGGATTCTTCTGTATTCCATTCTCACTCTCCTTTAATGTTTCTCTTTATACATTCTACTTGTCAGTGTGTGCAGACCTGTCCATTCCTCTCTCCCCCTTCAAAATATAATACATTATTCCATCATCTCTGCGTTCCTCTTGGATTGGCAGCAAGATTACCACTGTAAGTATTCCACCGAGGTGCACATCGCATACATCGACAGCAGGGAGCTTTCAATCGCCTTTTTTCCCTTTATTTTACAAGGGCTACTTTTTTTCATGCATTTAAATGTCTGTATACTTTGTTCTCCAGTGTGATTGAATCTGTCTTCCTGATAGGTGCAAATGTCAAAAACGCATACAAATACTTTGCTTCAAAGCACATTTATCATTATATTGCCTAGGTTTTTTTTGTGTGAAATCACACTGAAATCAAAGTTAAAGTCTGAACTTTGGTCACCACAGAAATTTACAGGACAATAATCTTGATCAAGTAATACCTTGAAAGGAGTTCTGACTGAACAGCCAGCTCTGGTGCAAATGGAGCTTGAAAGAAACCTTCAAGCCTTCAACCTTCGAGAAAACTCCATGCATACAGTACACTGGGACTGTGCTATGCTGAGCGCCTCCATCAGCTGTGAGCACTGCCTTGATTTCTTTAAATCTCCACCCAAATTTGCTGATCTGACATTCTGACACTTTCAACAGATACATTTGTGCATCTGACCTACACAACTCTTCCATCATACTTGGAGAAATATCAATCTCATGTCTGTGCATTAAGGTGATGTAACCCACTTGGGGGTAACAGAATACTCAAATGTATGTGGTCTAGTGTCTAGGTTCCTAGCAGAGGTAAAGAGAAGGGACACTCGACACAATGAGCAGCTGGAGTCATAAGTTGCTTTTTCCAAGTAGTATTGAAAAAGAATAATCAAAGTAAAATGTATCTTAGTGCATTTAGTGCAACAAAAACAAATTTCAAGAGGTCACAGAGTAAACATAAAATAAATACCACATCTGGTCAATAATCTCAGTTCACTGGTTATAACAGAAATTGTCTCTTAATTGAAATAAAATTCAGGATCCCTTAGTTCCGTTTATAAAGTTCAACTGTGTTTCTTGGTTCCACTCATATAGTTCTCTTGTTTCTTTGTTGTGGTCAGTTCAGCTAGCTTTAGTCAAATAGTCTGTGATTAGTCCCCATCCAGGTCTTTAGTGTTGTTTGTATTGTCAAAAGTCAGGTTGCAAGAAGTGGGGCTTTGAAAATCCTACCACACTGGTACGAACATGGAATAGCAGAGTGGTATGGCTCGTCCTTGGGCAAAAATGTTCTGGATACAGCTCCTTTGAGGGGCAGGTGATCCGGTGTAAGGGTAGCTCGCCATCTCCTTTGTCAAGGAGAATCCAAATCCAGCTTTATGTAGATGGTTTTCCGGGAAATCTCAAAAATCTAGCCAAGGCAGTTCCAAAAGTCAATGACTCCTGGAGCACAGGTCCTCGGACACATCTATCACTGATACACGATCACGTCTCAGAGAATGATGACACTTTTACTGTCATTTATTTTACTAGTCAAACTTGTTTCTGACACGATGTCCTCTCATTCACTCGTCTCTCTCACGCTAATGTATGCCGTCCGACTTGCAGCCAAAGGGGGAGGGACTTAATTTCACCTCTCCAATCAGAAGTGTGGTTTACCTGATCAACCAATAGTAGCTCAGTCTAAACAAAATTAGTGATTGACACTTAGGTCTCATAATCAAACAATGGTAACTAAAATACAGTATTATAGGCTCAGTTCTCTACCAGGTTACAGTGGGCATTTGGTTAACTTAGTTTAACATCTAGACTGGAAGCAGGGCTAAACGGCTAACCTGGTTTTGTGTTAGAACTATTTCTTGATGACCATAACTACAATATTCTCCCTGATTAGGACTGGGAACTTCCTGGATTGGGAAAAACTTTTTCAGTGAAGATCATCAAGGCAGCAACTATGTCTCCTCCAAAATACCTCAAGGGCTTTCCTAGCCATATCATAGACCACGACATATCTTACACCCAACACATTACTTGGATATTATGTACGACATATAGTCATATACATATTGCATCATATAGGAAATCACAAGGAGTCAGCTCCTCAGTCCAGCTGCTGAGCAGTAGTGAATCGTTGGGCTGAGAAGTGGACTGTGCAGCAGAGGAACACATGATGAATGGCTTGCTGATGGTCTCTCTGAGACAATAGCTCTTTTTGTTGATCAACAGTTAAAGTGCATTTAATTTCCTGAACAATGTAACAGTTCTGAGTCAGGCGGCATACTGTCTGGGCAGGGATACGGGTCTGAGCAGGGAGGCAAACCAGGAAAGCTGCATTCTACCGAAAATTCCAGCAGGGGGTGTTAAGTGTATAAAAAAGGACGTTTACCGGTTTGGTCTCGTAACTTTGACCCTTTCACACTGTAATTTCAGTTAATGACCGTTTATTTGAATGTTTTGTTCAATAAAAATGTCTTGTTCAGTGTTTGGTTGGACTAGCAGACACTCCAATGAATCGCTGTTCATTTTTCTGAGTTAAGTAACATAAGTTTTGTTTTTGTTTTTTGCTAGCCAAAGCTAACATCCCAGTTAATGCTGCAGTTAATGCTAGCATGAATTAGCAGCAGCTTCTCTCAGTCAGGTTGAGGTGTAGAGAGGCTGTAGTCAGTGTCGTCAAATCCCTCTCGCTCCTCCACAGTCGATATATGGTCTGCTCCTCGTATCGGAAACAAGATGGCGACGCAAGATGGTGACGAGTGTAACACTGAACTCGATGCTTCCAACAGGCAGTCCACAAACCAATGGGTGACGTCACGGTCACTACGTCCATTATTTATATACAGTCTGTGTTCTGAGTGTGTAAATCTTCTGCATGTCTGCAAATTAGTCCAATAAATGACACGAAATCACTTTCCGAGGAGCCTTTTTTTTCTGTTCTTTTATCGTATCCCCTCTATAAGGGTTTCTTTGTTATCAGCAATGCCGTCTGAGTAGAACCTTGTATCTATATTCTGTTCACTGCACATCTATTCATTGTAATCAATACAAAAGTTCTGCTTCTTTTGTTTCTTTTTTTCTTTTCATATTGCATCCTGCACACCTCTCCAGCCAAGTGAGTGATGCAGTTTGGATGGGGTACAGAAGCTGTAGGGAAGTTGTTAAAAGGTTTCAACAGAGGCTGGTGAATTACGGCTGCAGCCGAGGACGTAGCAGAGAGGAAGAAGGAGAGCCATCAGTTTATCTCTCCTGGGCCGGGGTCAAAGGAGTCACAGGGCTATCATGCATGTCAGGAGCTCCAGTCTTTAATCACAGAGGAGACATTTTCTCCTACTTTTTCTTCGGTCGCCTCATTGCTTGCACCCAGATCAACCAACCAATCTGCCAGGGTCCTGTCCAAACGGCTGCTGAGTCAGCTAACGAATGGGTGTCCGAAGATTTGCCCACTGGACCCTCTGTGATTACACATGTGCCTCTGCTGAGCTGCTGCCACCACACTGAGGTATCAGCCCAATTTTTTACAGTACAAGTAGGAGCAGAGATCACTGAGAGCTCAGTTATAAATGTTTGCTAATTCTGTTTTAAGCCTTGGTGCGGCTAAGAGCTCTTTAAAAAATCAAGTCAGTTTTTAGGTAAGATTGTTTTGTAAAACAATTCAATTCAGTTTGAAAAGCTGAGTGTCAGTTATAAAAGGCAGGACGTTTTTTTCATTTCAGGAATTTATTTGTAGTGTCTTTCCCCCCAAGAGGTAATTAAGCTCTTGAACAGGAAGCGGAAGGGCCACTAAAGAAAAGATTGGTCTGAGCCATTTTACATTTTTGTTTCTTTCAATAGCTTTCCACTGCCTCTTACCTTGCATCTGTCAGTCAGTGGAGGCAAACACATGGAGGATAGCCTGCAAACTAGACAAATCTGCTGAGCTCATTTATATTTGCTCTGGCAGATGGTCTGGTCACTCTTCCATTCAGAGAGGATCAATGACGTAGAGCACAACTCAGATCAAACTGTCAAAACAAGTCAGCAGAAAGACTCTGCATTGCACATTTCTCTACTCAAATGTGGCGACACGAGGGTTATTACTAAGTTATGGATCAGAAAATCTTTGTTCCGACAACGCCGCCTTGGGTTAGAGCCCAAGGACCCATTTTAAAGGTCAAAGGGGGTGGGGGCCTGTTTGGTTGCTCTGTTGTAGGCATTTTTGCCTCTGAATAAACACCTAAACCCCTTCTATATAAGACACTAATAGTAAAAGAGCAGGATCTATATTAGCAATTATTAGCGTTCACAATAGTTTGTTAGCTTAAGTAATTAGCCAGTAATAGTAAAGTAGTGTTATTATTAATTGTGTGTTTTTAAAATAAAGCTTCATCGTGTTAGTAAGGTAACATTATGAAACGTTATGACGACTAAACTTACCATTACGCCAAGTCAACGCTTACAGACTGTAAAATATTTGTTAACGTAAAATTTGATGGTGCAAGACTGCAGACTTATCATTATTTACATTATGATCAAAGCAGACGTTTTAAGATTATAACACTCCTAGCATCGACCGATTATGATCGACTTTAGTTGACATATAAAGCCTGACTTCCACCGGGCGCGTTACTGCAGCGTCATGTCAGCGTCACGTCAGCGTCGCGTATGCCGTTGCAAATAGGTAACACTCTAATCAATGAGAGCATTTCCACCGGGCGCGTAGCGTAACGTTACTGCACGAGCATTAGGTAGGACTTCTATTTCTCCGCGAGACGCTGCCAAATCGCGTGAATCTCAACAGAGCAGATCGCACCAGACAGGAAGTCCGACTCAATCAGCGTAAAACACTTCCGCCCCTTTCAAAATAAAACACAATACGCAGTTCATGCAGCCTAAAACTACTTCACATCAACATTATATTATGACCGGGGCACCAGATCAGCAATCAATCAATCAAAGGGTCTCAGAGGATCGGCGACACGGACGACAAGACACTGATTGTTGAAGTGGAACATCATACAATCATTTATGACATAACACATTGTTTTTATAAGGATAGATGGTCAGATCAACATATCTTTCACCTCAGAGAAGCAAAGTAAGTTGTTTTTTGCTGTTGTTGTTGTTTACTTCATACACACAGTTTATCCATAGACTGTATAAATAGAGTTTAGAGTTTATCACGGGACCTTGCGGTCTCCCATATGGTCAGGATTATCGCATGATCTCGCATGTATACGGCCGGCTCGCTAAGCTGACGTGCTGCTGCTGTAACGCGCCCGGTGTGAATTGACAGACGCAGCAAAAACGCTGTGGAGACGTGCTGCTGCTGTAACGCGTCCGGTGGAAATCCCCAGTAACGTTACGCTGCATTTCAGGAGGAACTGTGCAAAGCTGCGTAGCATTTACTAACAGGCAGATAGTTTCTCAGTTAAACATTTTTCAGTACCAAAAATCTATCTATCTATCTATCTACCTACCTACCCACCCACCCATCCATCCATCCATTCATCCATACATCCATAACAAATAGTATTTAACATACAGACTGTGTATTCCTCTTATTTTTTAAGATGAACACAGGCAGACGTGGCATTCTGACTTCTTTTCAGTTCTTTGATATATAAATCATGTTTCAGAAGAACCGAAAGTAGTAAAATAAAAGAGAAAATTATTAAAAAAGAAAAATGCTCTGAGGTGATTTCTGGAGCCCCATCTTGCCACTGCAAAGATATCACTATCACAATGCTCTGAGTCTTGGCTGTAATCGTTTTCAGGTGTTGCTCTGCAAAGCTCATTTATTTCCTGAATAAATCACACGCACAGTCCTGAAGTATTTTAATTGTATTGCACAGCCCGGGGGCAACAGATTTGATGGATTTCTCTCATGCCAGGCAACATGAACAATGAGACAGCGGTGCCTCTGAGGGAGGAGATAACACCGTCCGCTCTCACCGCTCCTCATTAGGAGCATTTAAATGTACAATGCAGGACATTTGAAAACCAGAGGCAGCATTTAACGATGAGCTTCTCCTTGACCAGGCCTGATCCGTCCATGCCTGCCTGCTGTTAAGACTAATCTCTATCATCAACGCCAACCAAGCCATTACACCTCCGGGTCTCATTCAGCACCAAAATGCCAATTTATGCATTAGTCAAAGATGAGCACTCAGGGTAAAGGTGTTTAATTTCACATTATTGCATTAATTGTTCAAGACTCCTTCTCACAGAGCATCAGTAGAAGTGAAGGACAAATATAGAGGGATTTCTCTGCACTCTGTTGTTTTGGACCAGGCTAAGTCATGATTTATTCATTAGAACATGGTGTAATAATGTGAGTGTGAGTCACTGTCCTGATGAATAGAGTGCTATTTCACTTACTTTTACTCACACTTTCTCCATTCTCTCTCTCTCTCTCTCTCTCTCTCTCTCTCTCTCTCTCTCTCTCTCCCTCTCTTTCTGATTCACTCCTCCATTCTTATTTCTCCAGTGATCATTACAGGTTGCAATAAATAAACCACAAGGCCAAACAGCAAAAGGTGAAAGGAAAAAAGGAAAGATGAAAACCTCTCATGGCTGTCTGTCCCACAGGGGAAAACAGGACACTTGATCCGCTGTATGCAAATGCAAAGGAGGCACACACTGCCTCAGCCTTTCCACTACTTGGCAGACCAGATCTCAACTTTTAGCCTTCCTACAAGCCCTGTGTCTTGAGGCTGCCTGTAGCCATTCACACATTTAGGAAGTGGAGACCAGAGGCCAGCGAGTCTCTGAGGACCTGCTTTGAGTGCACAGATTGGGATGTACTGCTGGAGTCACAGGAAAATTACAATAATTCAGACAGTGACATAAACAGATTGGTTGGCTGCACCACAGACTGCATTAATTCCTGAAAGGACGCTGTTATCCCAGCAAGGACTGTACACTAGTTTCCGAGGATTGTGGCACGTAAGAACAATATCTCCAAACTTGGAGATGCTATTGAATGAGGTCTAACCACCTTTCAGAAAGAGTGTTGTGACACTGAAAGCTGAATGGATATATTAGACGGTCACAAAAGTGAATGATCAGGTAACCTCACTTGAATTCAGTCCCCTGAACCGACCCAGGTGGTCGATACATACCGATATGTATTGGTCACTAAAAGCATTAATGCAGTTCTATTAATAATGTTGAATATATACACTCCAAACTATGATTGCCTTAATTTCTTTTGTAAAGTTTGCAATCTTATATCAGACCATCCGCCATCAACTGTTATTTAGATCCTCTTATATATTGATCATGTATGGAGGCACTAGCACCCTTTAGAGAATATTAAATATTTTCCTCCTTCATCATACATGTACGCAGATGGATCGCTTCCACTTTTGGTTTCCAGGCTCAGATCTAGCATGCATTTAGTATTTTGATCTCCGATCACACCCTTCTCTAAGGTTAGAGATTTTAGCCATCCTAAACACTCATGGGCGAATTCACAAAAGGATTACAGGACATGTGCACATGAGGCAAAAACAAACACCCAAAGTACCTGCAAAGGCAAATAGCACACCTGGCTGCCAATAATATTGCATCTAGGTATATCTAGGTAATATGCATACATTTACAAATTGGCCACTTTATATGCAAATGAGTCTTAAAAAATCCAGTCCAATTCATAAACACCAGCAATAATAGCCACACGCAGTTAGAGTCAAATTATTACCGTCTTCAGAGAGCTGGTAATAAATGAACTGCTTTCATAAGGACGAATACCTTTTCGGGGAATAGTGCGGCCAGCCGGCCACGGAGTGCACCTGCTAAGCCCCCCCTCCAGAGAAAACTGCCGTCCCGAACATCACTTCTCCGGACTTCAAGGCTGAACTCTTTTTTTTTCTATGCAAACTGCAGGGGGTCGAGTTTGTCTTTGACCTCAACTCTCAGTAGGCGTAGAATCAGCGGCTCCAAGGTCAAAGAAGTGAGGGCTACTGGTCTGTAGTCAACTGGACATTTTATTTTTGGTACTGGCACAAGACAGGAAATTTTTCCACACCAGCACTTGCCCCAACTGTAGACTGAGGTTGAAGATCTTGTGGAGAGGTTGACACAGTTGGGCAGCACAGTCTTTGAGCCTTGGACACACACCATCTGGGCCAGCAGCCTTCCCAGAGCAAAGTCTTCCCAATTCCAACCTCACCCCCATCTCTGTGACAGACAGGGTGGAGGCTCAGATGTAAGAGGGGGGTGGATGCTGCTTTGGAGATGTACACATGTTGAAGAAGAGGAGGTTAGGTTATCTTATTATCAAGTAGAAAATCAGACCATTACAACATGGTCCCCTAAACAGTCTCATGCCAGAGCCCCAGAGACAAATTAAAAAGTGAAGTCACAGAATGAAAACAGTATAAAAAAATCATATCGGATTGAGAGCCACAGCCATGAGCACTGTTTTATTTTCAAATTATCTGACGACAGACATTGAACTAACTTTAGAACAAAAAAGTTTTCATTTTAGATGCCTCAATCAGCGGCATGCTTGTGTTCTGTTTGAGTGTTTCACAAGCAAGTCAAGTCAGTTGTCTTCCTCTTATCTGGATTTTGAGCTTTCTTTTAATATCATTGCCACGCCAAGATGTCTTTTCATGTGGGTGAACTGGGATAGATTCACTCATGGTGCTTAATCTGTTTTGGCAAGATTAGTTTCACAGCACTCATATTTTCTAAGGTTGTTCTGACAGCGTTCTTTTTTTGTCTTTTTTAAGATGGGGAACACACCACAGGATTTGCTGTCATTATTGCAGACTTGTTCCAGGGTTGTGTGGATTAGTGCTATATTGTCACCTCAAATGGGGCACAGATATCCAGGCACACAGAAGGAATATCTGCAGTAGCTAAAAGCAGATATAGTATACATACAGCTTTAGCACTCTGGCCTAAATTAATCATTCAGCGTCCATGCTTCAAATGCACCTCTTGCACTTAAGCCTGAGCAGTTGGTGTAGGGCAATGGCCTGTTTAGAGGAAAGTACCTGCTCATCAGATTGCATTGTCGGCACTGTAAAGGTCTGGGAAGCAGAGGGTGTTGGATCTCATTTCTGTGCTTGTGATGAAATGGCCATGCATGGCTTGCTGGGCAGCGAAGAGGAGGCCCATGGTTCACTTATACCACATTTGGACCTGCTGAGCACTGCAAATATTTGAAATGTCAATCCATTCGATAATGTCAGTAGGCCTCAAAAAGCAGACTCTGCACTACAGGCAACTCACGCCGCTGAATATACTGAATAGCTCTTTCCTCCTTCTTTCCCCCGTTTCTCTCTTTTCCCTGTTTACTAATCCCTCTCTGTAGCAGCTTCATTCCAGATTAGCAGCAAAGGCAAGGAGCTGACAGGCCAGGCTAAGGATGGCAGCTCAGCCCTCTGTAGCTCACAGTGAACCAGGTAATAGAGGTTTTAATAAGCAACGGGCAGGACATTCACCCGAAATAACACAATAGTGTATTAATGGGTCCATGCAGAGAAGGTCATTGTTCAATTAAAGGAATTGCATTCATATTGGTGTACAGGTGTCACAGGAGAAAATTCAATAATACATTCAACTGGTGACCTCAGATGTGGGGATGCATGTGATGGTTAGCCTCAGTGAGTTGTCATGTGAACTTGTTTGTGTGTTGTAGTTTTATATCTATCCTTTATCCTTGCTTCTATCCTTTTCAAAAGGTTGATATAAAATATTGTTTCATGTCCTATCAGTGCAATATGCTTGATCTAAGGACATTTTTACATTTTTAACAAGAAAAGCAACCTCATGCCTTTTAGGGTTGTAATCGTTTACATTAATTTCATGGTTGATAACATCGTCGATTTTTCTTCAACTTTGATTGAATCTGCCTTTTAAGATGTGGATCTTAACTTTTGACCTGGTTTTCCTTTGGGCTGCGGAGGGTGTTACTTTAGCAAAAAAACTTGAGGCCTAGAGCCCAAAAATAATTTGACTATCGCTGATCCATTGGATAAATTTGTACCACTACTTAATAATTACCTGGATAATAGCAGTGCACATCAGGCTGGTGTCACCAGGCACAGCCCTAACCAATTTGATCCATCTATAAGAGCATAATGGACAGGTCTACTGTCAGTCATGGTCACTAAGACATCAGTGGCAGCCACTGTGCTTGCTGGTGCAAAAACACGACCAGTTACGACAGGTATTGAAACAACCAGGAAGACCAGCAGACCTGCTGACTCCAGCGACCTGGACACCAGAAAAGCGTCTACAGTTTGATTGCATTTATGTAAATAAAGCTGCATGTTTTTAGAAACAGCACAAATGTTAATTATGAGTGTCACCTTGCATTAAAACAGCAGAGCAATCTATCACTGCCTATGCATGGTCCTAGACAAACTGGATACAGAATTTTTTTTCTTCCCCAGATCCAGTATGAGCAAACAGGAAGCCAAGCATTGCATTAATCGCCCTGAGCCACTTTATATTGTGGTGTGCATAGGAACAGTACTATATAATTATCCGGTTTGTTCATAGTGTAAAAACTATGTGACTGAGTTCTGAAAAAATGGAGAAGTGTACAATTTTTATGATCTTGGGCAAGATGCTGTCTATGTGTGTGTGTGTGTATGGGGGGCATTTTATGACAGCGAACTGTACTAAAACGCCATAACCACGTCACCTACACCTGCATAAAGACTGATAGCGGACACTCTGTTTGCACGAATGACCCCTCGCTGTTTGATTTCCACAAGCAGTTCTCAGCGTGTGCCTGTACGCTCATATACAATTGTACTTAACACGTGGTCTTCATGTCACGTATTTGAGGCGTAGTTCACCCGTCACGTGTGGGTGTTTAGGTGTGTTCTGATGGACCTCATAGCCTTTTAGCTGAACTTCATTTTTTTATCTGCAGATATAAAGACAATTATGTTTATTGTCATCTTTGCAAACTTTGGCATAACTTTTTATAATTCTCTGCTGTTTGCATGAGCACCAACGCATGCTCTGTTTGTTTTATCATCATCTTGAAAGAAATCAACATAATGTGCTGAAAAAGACGTCTGCAGCCAGCAATCTCAATCCCTCTAACACAGTTAATGATGATGATGACAGACATATTCATCTCTCAATTGTGGGATGTGAGTGCACCCGAGGCATTCAATGATCAAAGAGAAATATTGGGCTTGGTTTTCATTTGGTGCATCTCATCTGGCCTCTGACAGATATGAACAACTGAGGCCCAATAAGTTTCCCTCAGGCCTATTTCCCTTTTTCATTCATCTCCTTAATAGAGGCAATAACAGCACATTCAAAGTAATGACACATCGCACAGCAAGATTAAAAAGCTCTGCCATCACTACGTACAAATGTTTAACATGCCAAACAAAGACCTGGAGATAGCATTCAAATAAATGAAGAGTTGCAGTGTTTAGAATTATTCTCTCTGTCACTAACACAAAGGTAGAAAAGATAAAACATCCACACCATCTCCCAAAGTTCATTATTCTCAGTTTCATTTCATGTGCACGAACAGACAGTAGAAAAATCGTATCCATAAAAATATTGATGTGCTTATCTTTCAGCTTTTCAGGCAACAGATATTATATTATATTAATCCCTGATTGGTGGTTGTTTGAGCTGAATATCTGCTGTCATTAGTCAGGGTTTAAAAATGTATCTCCATCTCCTTTCGATTATTTTCATGTTTCATGTTAAGAAATGCAAATATCGGTCATCAAATCAAAGAGAAGGGAGTAAATGACATCATAATCTATAATGTTTTATACAGAAACAGGTCTTTGTCAATGACACAATTCTAAATTGTTTTAGTTATTGAATAATAATGTCACACACATCATTCTTCTGTTGGATTGGATGGAGAAGCATGACTTCCAAAAGCATAATGTGTTGTTTGCATAACCAAATTAAAAGAAAGAAAGAAGTTTTTCAGTTTTTAGCTCATTTGTGTGTTTATTGATTTATGAACACCGGCCTTCATTGTGTCCCCCATTCTCTAAACCTGTGTCTTCAGTAGTTTTTGTAGTGCTAGCACAGCAAATCAAACCATTGCTACATCTTGTTCTGTTTGGGCAGTCTGTATTCATTTACCTGAAGCAGCCGATAAAGTGAATGTACAGGTGTTAGCTGTGGCCTGCTAGCAATGTTTACACTTATTATGTTGTTCTTTGTCTCCTATTTTCACTTGTCTCTTTACATTCATGAATGGGAGCTTTATATCTTTGAGATAATGAGTATTTTTGACTCAAGATGAAACTTTTTTAAAGCAGGCAGATATATTATTTAATTCACTTTTCACTGCCAGAACAAATGTGCATCTTGTGCATCTAGTCAGGAGGCTTAGCAACAGATTTAAGAAGAATGAGGACACGCCAGACAAAAGCACCGAATTTGTTCCACATTCTTTCAATCACCATAGGTTTCAATTTTTTGTAGGAGCCACTTCATCAAGATTGCGGATCGGAGACGGCAGCCATATAAAAGCTATGAGAACCAATATATCTTCCAAGCCACTTAGAAGGTCAATCTTGGTGTCAAAACATACATTTTCTGGGTCAAGGAATCATTTAAAGCTCTTGAGAATATCACTAGATGATTATTTGATCTCTTTTTTTGGTGTGATTTTAAATCCAGCCCTCAATGGGTTAATGATTTTGGTTTTCATTGACCAGTTTTCATGTCATTTTGATCTCAACAAGTTACACAATGTACATCTGTAAAGATTCTCACTGTAAATAATTTGTTGATCAAAATCTGACGTGAGAAGAAAGCTTTCCCTTGATTTGTTTGAGCAGTGTACATGGCAGCTAATCCACACTCTCCCGTGAATAGATTCCAAACATTTTCAACTCAGGATTCTCTGCTGCAGTACTTAAAGCGAGTAACCTACCAGTCTGGGTGAAAATGAACATATCTATTTGATCAAATAATCATCTAGTGATATTCTCAATAGCTTTAAATGATTCCTTGACCCAGAAAATGTATATTTTGACACCAAGATTGACCTTGTAAGTGGTTTGGAAGATATATTGGTTCTCATAGACTTTATATGGCTGCCAATCCGCAATCTAGATGAAGTGACTCCCACAAAAATTGAAAGCTATGGTGATAGAGAGCATGTGGAAAAAATGTGGTGCTTTTGTCTGGCCTGTCCCCTTTATTTAGCTAAGCCACCTGACTAATCTGAGCATATATGACTTAAAGTGACATGATATGTCATACAAAAGGTGCACTCCCAAAAATTAAATACACACAAGTTTTCCCATGGTGTTTTCTAGTTCTAGTGTTTTGTATTAACCAAAGAAGGGCTCACATGTGATTACAAATATGTAATTAATTGACTAAATCCTTTCCTCACTGGTAAGGCAAGCATTGGAGAGTGTATAGACCACATGTATCAACATGATAATAAATTCCATAATAAAATACCACTCAGCTGTGGAGCGGGCTGGCAGCAGGAAGCTGAGATGGATCTGCATTAGATTCATGTGGACAGAGAGGCCAACAGCAGCCAGTCTCCAGGGTGGCTGGTGTTCACTGAGAGAACACAGAGACGGCTACTGTGATTGGATTCAGATCAGGTGTCTCAGGGAGGCTGAGCTCGATCGCAATGAGGGCTTCCTTAGAGACCGTGTGGATCCATCTCTTCCTGCAGCCACTGGAGTTTACACAGCAGCAGAACAGACAGGGGGGCTGTCTCTATGATGAGCCACTGACCCCAAAGTCACCTCTTTGTGTAAAATTGTGTAACATTTTAAGGAGCTGCACAACATTTCATCCATACATCAGACTTGAATAATAGTGTTAATACACTGACTGTCTCTGTATCCAATTAAAAACTGTCTTCTCAAAAAGAAGAACCGTTTTTTTTTGGAAGTGCCATGAAAAACATGTTGACTTTAAAGTTACAGCGCCCTCTAGTGCCTGTAGTAATTATTATGGGAAAAAAGGAGAAAGTCAGTTGCGTTGTTACAAAACAACAAAGAAGAACAACCAGGCAGCGACCTCTGGGTCTGAGCATGGAGGCAAACCAGGAAGTGCCTTAGACCTGCATTCTACTGAAAATTCCAGCAGTTTGGCTGCAAAAACATTTCCGTCCATTAATTTCAATGCAAAATGAGAAAACTTTTCACTTGATACATTAACTCAGATTTTTTTTTAGGACAACACTATGGTCTCAGTCGCTAGTAAAAAATCTTCTTCAAGACAATTTGATGTTAATTGTTCAAATAATGGCCCCATTTAGAAGAAAATAGAAGATAAAGAATCGTATTATTTGGGGAGTGGCTAGCTTTGATTGACAGGTCACTAACAAGGCGAGCTGTCATCAGGAGAGAAACAGAACAATGCATTTCACGGCACTGTGTCAATAAAGTTATGTATAACGTTATATAGATATAAAAAAGGACGTTTACCGGTTTGGTCTCATAACTTTGACCCTTTCACACTGTATTTTCACTTAATGACTTAATGTTTCTTTGAACGTTTTGTTCAGTAAAATGTCTTGTTCAGCGTTTGGTTGGACTAACAGACACTCCAAGGAGTCGCTGTTCATTTTTCTGAGGTAAGTAACATACATTTTGTTTTTGTTTTTTGCTAGCCAAAACTAACATCCCAGTTAATGCTCCAGTTAATGCTAGCATGGATCTCTCAGTCAGGTTGAGGTGTAGCGAGGCGTGTAGTCAGTGTCGTCAGATCCCTCTCGCTCCTCCACAGTCCAATGGTCTGCTCCCTGTTTTCATTTATTTCTGTGAAGGGACACACTCAGTGGACACGATATCCCATTTATTACCAATATTGTTGTCCAATTAGAAAGATCTTTAATAGCTGAATCTTTAGGTCCTCTCCACTAACCCTTAATTAATCCAGCCTGCTGTATATTGGACTCAATTAGCCTTTGCTGTTCTATCATTATCATTGATTCTCATTTTCCAGCAAATCCATTTTTTCATTCTCTTGAATTCATTCACTCTTTGCTAACTGCAATGCAATCAAAAGGAAGAGAAGCAGTGAAGAAGTGGAGTAGACGTGTGTTGCAAAGATGAAAACTGCTTTGTGTTTTATATTTCTCTACAAGAGTTTTTGTGTTTGGTGTGAATTAATTTTCTATGGACAGACTGTCCTCCTAACAATATGTTAGGCTTTACTATGCCTCCAACCTAAGCACCAATAGTGTGGGTCTCACGGTTTAAAAGTGTGTTAAGATGGCTATCAAAGTTATAGTTAATATAAATAATTGTTCATTATATTACATGAAATGACTTGATTTCACCTCTGGATGGGGCATACCTCTGTAAAACAGAGAAAAGATAGCCAATTTAACAAAATGTTGACCCAACATGGTATTGTCGTGTTATTTGAATGACCCTAAATTACCGTATTTCCTCAATTTAAAGCCGGGCCCCTATTAATGACTGGCCTCATTTAGTAACCAGGTGTAAAAAAAATTTTTAGTAAATAAAAGGCGGCCTCTTTTATAAGCCGGGTGTCTTACCGGTGTTATGTCAAAGTCTGTTCCCCCGTCGATATGTGTCCCCCTTACCTTAACCTGCACCAACCTGACCCCTGACCTCAACCAGTCGTCCTTTAAGTTGTTAACATGACCCCAAGTTTACCATAATCCCAAATAGTTATCTCTACAAGGCCTAACCTTTAACTTAAATCCTAACTCCAACCGCGGAGGTGATGCTATGGAGAACAGCATTCAGGAAACATAATTTGACGGGGTAACAGATTTTGACACAACACCTGTATTTTGAAGTTTTGCCACACGAGTTAGTACTGTAGGTAAATATCGTTGTTTCTCCCGCTGTACTAGTCATTCTCTGTAAAGTCGAGCCCTTTACGCACGTTCTTCTGGGCTTTTTAGTAGTTTAGACATTTTAAATTCTGCTTAAAATGAACATTCAGCGTGCTGTTCATTGTTTGTTTACATCCGAGTACTTCCAATATGGCTGACATCCGGGTAACTGGCTTCAATGCGCTGTGTAAAACACTCTAAAAAGTGCTGGTCAGAGCTGCTCTGATTTTCTTTTTTTGATAAAAGCCTCCTTCAAATAATAGCCTGCTCCTATTATTAGCCGGGTCCCAAACTGATTTTTTATTAATAGAAGCACCGGCTACTATTTGAGGAAATACGGTAGTTATATTGTCATCTTGAGATAACGGTATCGGCAAAAGAAAAGCAATAAAGTGCCCAAAATCCTATTCTTGGACCCGTTTCTTTTCATTTCATGGTGAGTATTTATACCAACTCCTTCATACTTTACCTCATCCTGGACAGCCCCAGTAGCTTCTTACTGACACCATTTCTTTTGCCCTTCTCAAGTTTTTACCCTGTTGCCCAATAGTTAACCCTTCCTTCCTCTCACCTTGCCGTCCGTGACTCAGTTTTCTCGGGCACCTTCCTGCCAATCAGGTTGATGAGATGTCCAATCACAACATGACATTATCTAGTTTGTGAAATAGTTGAAGATCTGCACTTCAGTTGATTACAGGCAGCTCACACATATCCTCACCGAGTCATAATATTTAGACCCAAGTTGAAGAACTCATCAGCATGTTTCCGGAGAGAGCGGTGCTTGTTACGATTTATGAGCCATTTCATGCTCCCATTTCCTTTAGTAGGCAATATGTGTCACTTTTATAACACTGTGAAGTTGAAGTGTTGAGGTGAAATGTTAAGTGATGTTTCAGCGATATGCAAAGGGAAGAGATTGGTTAGCCTTAAGTGGATATTCCAGCACTCATCCAGCCATCGTGGGATCACAGCCATTTTCTGACTTGGGCATAACAAGGCCGAATGGCGTGTCTGTGACCTTGACAAGCCTTCACAGTGCTTTACAGCCTGTGGGAGAAGGACATCCCACTGTACTGTCATGCAGTCTAGTATCATGTGAATCATTTGGTCAAGAAGTGACACTCATCTGTGCCTTGTTTGTTATATGTGCATTTCAAGGAATATACCGCAATTTTTCCTTGGGTCCTTGTGTGGGTATGTAATGCCTCTCTGAATGAGAGGGCACTGTTTGTTATTAATCAACAGTAGTGTCTTTTAACATGTTCATGATCATTCATGGGGACTGATGGTCACTGATAACTTAAATGCTCTAATTTATTTTGCCAGCTGACTTTGCAATCATAAAATATGGATACGATGGTTGTTTTCAGCTTTTTACACATATAAAGAGCCTTTGTGTGTCTAAACATTCCAACTCACTGCATTATGAATCATATAGAGGTTAATAATAATAATCCATTTTATTTGTGGGCGCCTTTCTAAAGACGCAGTGGACATCTCTACCATGTGTGTGTGTGTGTGTGTGTGTGTGTGTGTGTGCGCGCGCACACGCGCATGTGTGTGCATGCATGCGTGCATATGCGTATGCATATCCATTCCATCCACAGTAAAGCTCTAATTCTTCTGACTATGTGCTCTGGACACAATTTATGCAATTTTTCTATTTGATTTCTAACTGTTCCACTGAGTTTTTCCATTTCCAGTGTTGTCTTGTACCATGCTTGAAGATCTGGGGATTTGGCTTATTTCTAAAGTCTAGTCACCTTTTTCCGTGCCATTAAGCTGAGCCTTTTAAATATGTGTTTGTCCCTAGTATCGATTTTTAAGTTTGTGTTAATTCCCCAAATATTTCCATGTGTGAGTATGTATTTAATATCTCTCATTAGATTTTGCCAGAACACCTGGATTACTGAAGAGGTAAAACAATATGTGTGTCTAATTAGCTTTTCTCTCACCACATCCTCTGTTGATTTGTTTGATTTACATCTATCTGGAGTAATAAAATAAGAATTTTAAGTTCAGTCTTGGGTCTGAAATTGGATCTTTAAATTCTAAACACTACCGCTTTGGCAAGTGTGACACCCAATTCTCAACATTCAGAGTACTTCCCATTAATGAGAGGAACTCACCAAGGGTGCCCAATCTCACCCTTGTTGTTTCGCTTTGGCAATAGAGCCTCTCTCTATTGCTCACAACTCTTCATGGAAATTCATAGGGTGGGGACAGAACGCTGGGTCTCCCTTTATGCGGATGACATACTGCTCTATGTCACAGATCCAATAAGTTATATAGATGATATTATACAAATCCTGAATACATTTGGTTCATCTTCAGGTTATCCATTATCCAATATCAATAAAAGTGATTGTTTTCCTCTGAACAAGGTGCCCTACTGTTTCAATTTCACTTGAGGGGTTTCATTGTCTAGGGATCAGTATCACCCATCGCCTTCCCTCTCTCCAGGAGACAAATCTTTCCAATTTAGTAACTGATATTAAGGCAGATTTGCAGCATTGGGATAGTCTTCTTCTTTTACTAATAGGCAAAATACAGACATTAAAGATGAACATTCCACCTCATTCCTGTTTCTTTTTTCCAATATCTGCCAATTTTTCTCCCGAAATCTTTATTTCAATGCATGTGCAGCGTCTGCGCAATGCCTACGTGGCGCTCGTCTGTCCATTGAAAGTGAATGGAATTTACACGCACACGTTAGAGGTTTGAAGTCATCGCATAGGCAATGTACACACGTTTTAGTATAGTTCGCTGGCATTAAATGCCCCTCATAGCATGTGTGTGTGTGTGTGTGTGTGTGTATGTGAGAGAGAGAGGGGCAGCAACCTCTGGGGCTGAAAAGTGAAGCCAATCTGAAAGTGCCAAAACTGGAGTTCCCCGACTGCCCACTTGAGGCTGGCTGCAAAAGTGAGTCAGTCCCCATAGTGTACCAAATGTAAGGAGATGAAAGTTTCTGAAATGCAAAAAGTACAAGGCCAAAATACACAATGTGCAGTTGTCATTGGCTTCCACTGTATGATTGAGGAGGACACCAGTTGTGGCTAATTGCTCTGCCCACAACAACAGCTAAAAGGCTTTCCATGTGGCTGTCTTCTGTGATTATGTTTGGGTTGACTCAGAGACAATTGTTGAATTGAAGCTATTCAGAAAGCTGTACTAGGCTCAACACTCTTGCTGAGATCCAAAGAGTCCAGTCACACATCTGCAGCTACTTCAGTACAATCTTCATTTCTCTTAACTACATGGCTGAAAGCATTATCACCCTCAGCATCAGTTGTTGGGATGTAAACTAATTTCTACCGAAGGTCAGACTTTGAAGCTTTGCTCCAACATCATCTGTTATGAATCACTTTGAGCTCTCTTTCTCTGAATGAGAAGTATAAAGCAGGCAAGTTTCAGTGTTGGAGAGGCAGAGCAATGGACAACATAAAGCTCCTGTTGTCATTTTCATGAGGTCATGACTAGGCTCACTAGGTGGTGGTGTGGTCATTTATTATACAAGGCCACGGTAAAGAGAAATGAAACTTGATTGTCATGCTCTGTTGCCCCTCTACCAATTTCCTGAGATGTATTTATCTCTAATATCGTTAGACACCAACAACTCCTGAGTGCCAAGTGACAGGGCCTGCTGGAGTGGAACATGATGCACCAAACATGGCAGTGTGCAATGCTGAAAGCAAGTCATGCCTGTAATTAATTTATATCCTAAAGTCCTCTGTAGATAATTATCAGATGACATACATACTAAGCATTGCAGTGGAGAGTTACCACCAATCAGAGCAGACATAAATGTCTGCATTCAGTTATGCAGCCTCGTCCCATGGTCCTTGCACTATATGGTTGGGATTTTCTGCAAACATTTTCAATGCAATTAAAATACATAATACATTTACAGTTGGTCTGATCAAATGATCCTTAAATAACCAGACCTGGATAAAACTACAGGTGTACTATGTGTATTCTACAATATGTGGGATGCAGTTTGTTTTGTGTTTTTGTTGCTGCTGTATTTTAATCAAAGGCCACATTGAGGACTGTGCTCCTGAAAAGAGCACACTCACAAAAGACAAAAGGATCAAAAACAAAAACCAATATTAGTAAGCTCACCATTTATCAAACCACCTGAGAGGAGTAATTGCTTTGATATACAATAAACTGTATTGGGTATGGCCTGGACCCAATTCCAGCACAGCTGACAACAGTTTGTAAATACTTTTTATTATCAACAGCAGTCGATACTCAGCAGACAGGTAAGAAGCAGCACAGTTCAGTCCAGTAAAGCAGATCCGAGTCTCTGTGGGTTTGGGGAGGGCTTGAAGGTCCAGACAAGGTGAGCAGTCCAACAAGTGAGTGCAGCCATGTGGGTATGAGAACACACACACACACACACACACACACACGCAACAGTTCACAAAGGGGCTGCTGGACCTTGAGGAGAAGGGTGGCTCCTAATGCTGCAGGTGAGTAGACAGGAGCCAGACAAAGGATCAAGGAGCCAGCAGGTAAGGGTGTACAAGGAAACTTGTACAGAGCTGTTACAGAAACCAGGAGAAGCAGAGGAAGAACTTGTGGACGGGGATGGAAATGTTGACTCAAATGTTGACTTCTAGTCATTTTGGAGCTGAAACGCTATGTTTGTGACATGTGTATAAATATAGGGTTGTCACGATACTAAAATTTTCAACTTGATACCATTTTCGATACCACAAGGATAAAAACAAAGACCCCAAAATTTAACAGAAATATTTTTATTAACAAGAAAAATGCAACATGTAAAGATTAACAGAACAGAAGGTTAAATATTTATAATAAAAAACAGTTGTGCAAAAAGAAACTGCAACTATGATAACAAGCTTCAGATACTCGCTACTTTTTGAAAATGAGTATTGTATCTGAATACAACGTTTTAGTATCGATACTTTTTTGAGTATCGATACTTTGATGAAATAAAAAAGTATTATTAAATCACTTCCCTGTGTTAAACTCTTCTCGTGCCGTCAGGAAGACCAAGGAGGAAGGAAGGGGTCCTTTGAGTTATAGCTGCTGAGTTTTTCCCAATTCAAAAAAGTCTGATGGTGTTGATGAAAAATTCCAGACACATTTTCACTTGACCAGAAAGTACAAAGATAGATTCAAAAGATCTTCCAAAGCTAACAGACTAACTGAATTTACACTTGGGGATAAATAAAGTGATTTTGACTTTGATTGATTTGGGGGTCCAGGGTCCATCAGACAAGCAGCACAGAATGAGTTGGACAAGGCCATGGTCGAAGTGTTGCAACTACCTGATTTAGACATGTATGAGAAGGCTAAAAAAAATGTTATTCTCCAGAGATACCTGTCACTGATGAGACAGGGTGAACATGAAAAGGTTGTGTTGACACTATCTTCGCCCGTCACTGAAAGTACCCATGTGGGTGGTACGAGTCAGGACGTTGCACATCCTATTGATGATACTGGTGTAAAGCATATGGTTGTGGATGATGTATTAAGACATATGCCGAAAAGAAGCATTAAAAATGCAGGTCGCTTTTTGGCAAAGTTGACCCGTGCATCAGGTGTAATATCATGGACTGACCAGGGTGGGATTTTTATTGACAAACGACCGATCAGAGGCTCACATGTGTGTGATTTGAATAATAAAAAAAAAAACGTCACAGCAACACATAATGTTTCTGATTATTCAAGACCAGCGGGGTGGACCTTGTTTTTAAAAACCCTGGCTGAGTTAAATGTCCTGTTATCTGCTATTCCAAACATTCGTTTGTGTAGGGTCATTGCAGACTATAAAGGGGCCGATGACTCGGGCAGTGAAACAAGTTTGATGACCCATAACGATTCATACAGTGGAAGAAAGAGAAAATACTCATTGATTGATTCACCCAGATTTAGCACACCACTTACGACATCTAGATCAAGGAGGTCAGTCACACAGGGTGGACACTGCTGCATGGTTAGATTTTTTACTTTATTCTTTTTTTTTTTAATTCTATGACAAAGCAAAATGTAAAAAACTTTTTTTTAATAATGCTAAAATATTTGTCAATGAGAGAATAAAAAATATTTTCTTTGCTTATGCACTTTTATTTCTCATTTTTCTGTATTCTTTTTTTTTTAAATGGCAATGACAGAATTAATGTATTTTTAATGAATTCATGCAATATAAATACTGCCAAAACTGTCAAAGAAATATCCATGTTCAAGGATTTGTTGTAAAAGTCCACTGCTTCACTGGTTGATAAAAAGTTAGCAGAGGAGAGATGTTGGAGGTCCAGTGTCAAGGTGTTCGGGTTGATATTTTTTATATTTCTGAAATGAATTTGACGATTGGGATTGGCAAAACAGCTTTGTGTGAGATGTAAAGCATGTGTGTCAATTTGACAGGCAAGAAATTTGATATGAAACTTATTGTCAGGTCATCAGGTAGCCAATCAGTTGGTTCAGTCAGTCATTAATAACAAGACTACCACCCTCCTGAACCAATCCCTCTACTAAAAAGTCTGATAAATCAAGGTACATGAGCAGACACTAAGTCATGTTATAAACAAACCAGCAGTTTAGCCAGATTGTGTAAACCCCTTTTGTGAGAGGTAAAACTGAAGGTGATATTATCCCTTGAAGTACTGGAGGTCAAGAATAAAGAAATCTTCCCAGAAACATTTATTGTGTATTACTACAACATATGTACGAACCACTGGAATTCTCACAGCCATTGCTGTGCTCACTTTTAAAAACAGAAGCAGAAAAGGATTTTAAGTGTAGCAGTCACATGTATATGACCTTTGACTATATGTGCTTCGATCTTTACGAAGCTGCGCCCCATCTGAGAAATCCTCCTCAAGGCTCAGAATCTATCAACTTAATTGTCTGTCATGCTTACACAACTCACAGAGAGGATAAGCTGGCATTAAGACAGCCCAGCTGAAAGATGACTAGAAATACATAATCTCACTGACATGTGCTTGCACATCATTTGACCCTTTGAACGCTGATCCAGAGTAATTAAATCAAATGAAACGCCATCAATCCCCCTGAATGGGTTTCAGCTCTATCAATCCATGTTATGACACCATCGTTGAACATGAACGGTGTCCAATATGCTTTTAAATGAACATGACAGATATGTTTCTTTTAATCTAATTGATTTATTAAGGCCTTTTCGGACATTCTTGTTCAAATGAGACAAGTCAGCAGGTTTAAATAGCTTGCTGATCTCAATGCTGCACTGTTTTCACTTTGTAGGTGTCAAGGTTCAAATGTGCTCTGCCAGGTTCGCAGTCCACTGTCCAGCAGTGAGTGAGCAGTTAGATAGCAGTGCTGCCCCTGCAAACATAATGAGCTCATGCGCATACTGAAGTTCATGGGCGTAATCTCCATTTGTACATTGGGTGGGGGGGCACATATTAAGCGTCAGGAACTTAATTTCTTGCACTGTGTTGAATCTTTCTGTAGCAATTTCTGGTGGAAAATACAAAATTCAGGATGCAGGTAACAATTCAAAAATATCAAAATGTATAGCTCTGACCACATCTTGTCCGGGAGCAGTGTGTTGGAATATTTTCTTGTATGTCTCAAAAAAAAGTTGAAGAGAGTCACAAACAGGAGATGTTTGGCTCCACTCAGCCATTCCCCAGGCTTCAGCTCAAGATGAAGGATCATGTAAGCCACTTTACAGTGATCAGAGAGTTAGTGGGCAGCTTAGAGCAGAAATTGTAGATCACAATGGAACAAGAAGGCTTGTCAGGTGCTGGAGTCAAACAAACATCTCTAGTCAGGATAGATGAGAGGAAAGGATCCATGCAGATAGATGTAGCTCAGCAGTAGGAGGAGCTTGCAGCTTCTGAACTTGGACCACCAAAAACCCATTCTGATGAATGAAATGTCGAAACTGTCTCACTAATTTTTTTTTTTAAAAACACCTTCACCCACAACTCTTTTAATGTACCTTACACTACACCCTGTTCATGTTTGGCCTGTGTACCATTTGTTCTATTGAATTGCAATTAATATTTTTTCTCCACAAAAAAATCCACCACCAACAGTTTAAGAGGAGCGACGGATTATGCCAGTAGCGAGGGAATCAGAGACCAGAAGTTGAGAAGAGAATAAATAATTATCCTTAACCGCTTATCCGCACTCGGGTAGCGGGGCGCTGGAGCCGATCCCAGCTGACATTAGGCAAGGTACACCCTGGACAGTTCGCCAGACAATCACAGGGCTGACACATAGAGACAGACAATCACGCTCTCATTCACTCCTACAGTCAATTTAGAGTCACCAATTAAACCTTAGTGCATGTTTTTGGACTGTGGGAGGAAGTCGGAGGACCTGGACAGAACCCATGGGGAGAACATACAAACTCCACACAGAAGACCCCCAGGCCGGCGTCAAATCAGCAGTACTCTTGCTGTAAGGTAAGAGTGCTAACCACTACATCACATTAGCCCAAAATAAATAATAAAATATAAAAATTCCCCAGATAATTCCCCAGTGGACTTCTTACCTGGGGATCCTTTTTAACTTTCTTACATATTCCCAAAACAAGATGCCACACAGATGCTTGTATTGTTTTAACCAAGAGCTCTTTGTTGTCTCAACCAACTTTCTTTGTTGTTTGTATGTTTCAGCTATATGTCAGTCTGGCCAGTGTTCCAGAATCCACCCAGCGGTTTGAGTTAAAATAACAAAATCTGAAATAAATATTCTAAGAAAACAACAACTGACTAAATGAGATGATGACAACAAGGAAGACAGAGGAAGAAAAGAGGGACTCTTCTCAAGTCTTTTGATATTCTGCAGAAAGTAGCTCAGTGGACTGAGGAGTGATGAGTTTCAGATGCTGCTGTGTAGTGTTCCATATGTAATCACAGCCACAGTTGCTCCCCAGTGTCTGAGGGCCTGAGAGGAAGACCTGCCATCATTCTCTGTGAGCAGCGTGTCATTCATAAAACCCTCCCCACCATTGATCCACCAGACAAGTGTTAGAGAAAAGCTCCGGTACATATCAATGCTCTGTCCCAGAACAGCCGATGAAAAACGCTGGCAGCCCATCTCATCCTTCTCCCTCTCATCCATCAGATGGTCCATCCCTTTAGAGGCAGTGGTTGAATCCCCCTGTAGCCAAGGACATCAGCCTGACCACCGCGAAGGTCCTCCAGCCTCCGTCCACTTGAGGAATGGCATGGACGGTCTTCAAAACCAGCCCACATTAGGGCTCATCTGTCTTCATTGGTCTTGCACTAGAGATCCCTAGCATGCCAAGACAAAGATTTCAGCCATCCATCTTGATGTGGCTTTAAGTGTCTGGCTATAACAGCTGGCAACCAAGGACAGAGCCTCTCCTCTGGCCTACATGCCTCTCAGAGCAAGTGTGAGGGATGATGTCACCATGCTCAGAATCTCTCAGATCAATCAAATAAAAAATAGAGGGATCCTATATCTATACCTGGTCGACTGGGAGGGTTATTGGTTCTGAGGTTCCAGCTTGTCATATCCTCGACCCACAGCTCATTACAGAGTTCAACCAGCCGAACCCTGGACTTCTTCAGTCCACGCTGGATGCCAGATCGTTCAATGCATTCATGTCTGGCTTTCCAACTGCTTTCCTGTTTTTGACTCTCCTGCTTTGTTGATTTCCCAGCAAATGCCTCAGCCTTCTGAGGACTTCAAAAGGTCTATGGGATGGTCTTCATGGGCCCAGACACTGATGGAGGACTACTGGGCCTTAAGCAAGGAAACAGATCCGTAACAGACT